>NW_028132609.1:0-60454 GCF_964374135.1 Grampus griseus | reverse complement strand
CCTGGGAGCTGTTCCACGACGTCCGTCTACCTCAAGCGGCAACTACACTTTAAGTCCGGCTTCAAAACCTACAGGGTTTTCCCGAACTGGTAGATAGTCTAGAGAAGTACTGTCACCTAGGCCTAACTAAGCCCTCACCTTGATATCCTTACACCACAGTCAGGACTCCCAGCATGGCAATGGTTACTAGGGTCACGAGCCACTGTGTCCACGGGATGTACAAGAGAGAGTCCGATGCGACTTGTTAATACGCTGCTTTGTCCTGCTGGAAATTGAGGCTTCCTGGGAAAGTTGATTTTCCTCATTGCAAAGTAGAGAGTTTGCGGCCCCAGGATTACCTGGTAAACACTGTTGTTGCCCATCTTCTCTTTGCTGCACAGTCGTCTTTGGGAGGACTAGTTATCTTCCACGAAAGAACACTTGGCTTTCAATTCCTGCCACGTCCTCATCCCTCCAAAATTGTTCGTGTTACGCCCACAACCCTGGACGACTCGCCTCAGGCCAACGTTCTACTTCTCTCGTCACAGACATAGGCGGGCCGCAGGCTCACGGCAGCGTTTGTCAAAGCGGTGCTTTAAATCTAGGAAGCGTTTCTGGCGTCTTAGGACACGGGGGTCTGCACTAGGATCCAAGATGTAAACGACGGACTGCCCGTCCTTTCTGGGCCTTGTGAGCGAAGCTCAGTTGAGGGCAACTATAGGCCGAAAGAAGGGCTGTGAAGGGCGTCTGTGGTTCAAATGCTAGGATGCGGCAAGTTGAAACGACTGTAGTATCTCCGTGCTATGCGCACCTTGGACGTGCCATGGAGAGACGGAAACAACAGGGTGCATGCTCTGCGGTCCATTTTGAAACTAAGGCTTGAAGGGAAACTTTATTTTCCTCATTGGGATTTAGAGAGCTGCGGGCTCAGTTCTCCCTGGGAAACAGTGTTGTTGCACAGTTGCCTTTGTGATGACAAGTGAATTTCCTGGAAGGAAATTGGATGTTGCCGTTCCTCGGTAAGTGCTCTTACTTCGGTTGTCCTCAGGGAAGGGGAGAACCACACGGGGCCTCTGGCCTTAAGCTACTGTTCAGGTTTTCTCATGAACGAGGTAGGCATGCAACAGACCCCATGCAGCCTTAGTCCCTGGGTTTCTTGAACCCTAGGAAGCATATCAGGTCTCTCTTGAGTCGCCGGTCTGCAATAGGATCCGAAACGGATAAAAGGGCCTCCTGTGTCTTCAGGGAGTTGTGAGCAATGCACCGCTGGCAGCAGCTAGATGCCGAGTCATGGGCAGTGAAGGGCTGCGTCAGAGAAACACCTAGGTTGGGATAGCTTAGAAACAGCCAGCTATCAGCGTTCTGTTCATTCCTTCATGCAAAACGTGTCTGCATTTCCGCCGAACCCAGAGCACACAAAACGTACAGTGTTTCGACCCCGCCTTCAGGGAACTCGCACGTGATGCAATTTACCCCAGGCGGCCACTGGACTTTCAGTGTAGCCTGAAAAATTTCGGGCTCTCCCTTGAAAGCCAGGTATTCTGGAGATACATTGTACAAACCGGCCTCACTAACCCATGACTTGCTCATCCTTTCACCACAATCACGACCCCCTGTATCACAAAGTTTACTCACTAAAGGGTGTAGTTGGTCAGCTGAACGTCCAGTAGGGAGTCAGAAACTGCAGCATAAGGCGCTGTGCCCTCGACTTAGAAACTGAAGCGTGATGGGAAGTTTATTTACCACACTGGAATGACGACACGTGGCCTCAAGGTTAACTGAGGAACAGTGTAGTGGCCTATATTTTCTTCATTGCAGAATTGCCTTTGTGAGGACAAGTGATTCCCCCCCCAACCCCGTGAGGCATACGTGGCCTTTCACTCCCTGCTAGGTGCTCATCCCTCAGCAATCGTCGGTGAGTAAGCCAAACATATAGGAGGACTGGTCCCAAGCTAAGGTACTGTTTTGTTCGTCACACAGAGAGGCAGGCACCAGGTTCCAGGCAGCGTTTGTCAAAGCGGTGCTTTAAGTGTAGGAAGCATTTCTGGTGTCTTAGGACAAACAGGTCTGCACTGGAATCCAAGATGTACACAATGGACCGCCCGTCGCTTCTGGGAGCTGAGAGAAGTGTTCGGCTGAGGACAACCATATGCCGAAACAAGGGCAGTAAAGATCTTCTTTTGCTAAACATCTAGCATGTGGTAAGTGAAACAACTCAAGTATCTCCCTTCTAACGCACCTTGGGAGTACAAACTAGAGAGAGACACAGCAGGGTGAATGCTCTGTGTGGTCCCTCTTGAAAGTAAGGCTGCGAGTGAAACTTTGTTTTCCTCACCGGCATTTACAGAGCCGCAGGCTCAATTCTCCCCAAGAAACACTGTTGCTGCACAGCTTCTCTTCATAACACAATTGCCATCGTGATGATGTGAGTTTCTAGGCAAGAAACTTGGAGGTTGCCATCCCTTGGTAGATGGTCATCCTTCAGTAGTCTTCAGGGAATGGGCCCACCACATGGGGCCTCTAGCCTCAAGCTAACGTCCAGGTGTTCTCATGACAGACTTAGGGAAGCAACAGATTGCATAGAGCCTTAGTCCCCGTGGTTCGTGAACTCTAGGAAGCATATCAGCTCCCTTTTGGACTCACTTGTCAGCGCTAGGTTCCGAAACGTACTGAGAAAGGACTGCCTGTGTCTTCGTGGAGCCTTGAGCCAGCTACCGTCGGGAACGGCTAGATGCCGACTGATGGGCAGTGAAGGGCTTCGTTGTTTAGACACCTGGATTGCGATAGCTTGAAAGCAACCCAGTTATCAACGTTCCATGCCTTCCTTCATGCAAAGGGTGTCTGCGCTCTGGAGGAACCGTGAGCTGCAGTAGAAAATACAATTAGCCTACCACTGCTCCTGGGAGCTGTTCCACGACGTCCGTCTACCTCAAGCGGCAACTACACTTTAAGTCCGGCTTCAAAACCTACAGGGTTTTCCCGAACTGGTAGATAGTCTAGAGAAGTACTGTCACCTAGGCCTAACTAAGCCCTCACCTTGATATCCTTACACCACAGTCAGGACTCCCAGCATGGCAATGGTTACTAGGGTCACGAGCCACTGTGTCCACGGGATGTACAAGAGAGAGTCCGATGCGACTTGTTAATACGCTGCTTTGTCCTGCTGGAAATTGAGGCTTCCTGGGAAAGTTGATTTTCCTCATTGCAAAGTAGAGAGTTTGCGGCCCCAGGATTACCTGGTAAACACTGTTGTTGCCCATCTTCTCTTTGCTGCACAGTCGTCTTTGGGAGGACTAGTTATCTTCCACGAAAGAACACTTGGCTTTCAATTCCTGCCACGTCCTCATCCCTCCAAAATTGTTCGTGTTACGCCCACAACCCTGGACGACTCGCCTCAGGCCAACGTTCTACTTCTCTCGTCACAGACATAGGCGGGCCGCAGGCTCACGGCAGCGTTTGTCAAAGCGGTGCTTTAAATCTAGGAAGCGTTTCTGGCGTCTTAGGACACGGGGGTCTGCACTAGGATCCAAGATGTAAACGACGGACTGCCCGTCCTTTCTGGGCCTTGTGAGCGAAGCTCAGTTGAGGGCAACTATAGGCCGAAAGAAGGGCTGTGAAGGGCGTCTGTGGTTCAAATGCTAGGATGCGGCAAGTTGAAACGACTGTAGTATCTCCGTGCTATGCGCACCTTGGACGTGCCATGGAGAGACGGAAACAACAGGGTGCATGCTCTGCGGTCCATTTTGAAACTAAGGCTTGAAGGGAAACTTTATTTTCCTCATTGGGATTTAGAGAGCTGCGGGCTCAGTTCTCCCTGGGAAACAGTGTTGTTGCACAGTTGCCTTTGTGATGACAAGTGAATTTCCTGGAAGGAAATTGGATGTTGCCGTTCCTCGGTAAGTGCTCTTACTTCGGTTGTCCTCAGGGAAGGGGAGAACCACACGGGGCCTCTGGCCTTAAGCTACTGTTCAGGTTTTCTCATGAACGAGGTAGGCATGCAACAGACCCCATGCAGCCTTAGTCCCTGGGTTTCTTGAACCCTAGGAAGCATATCAGGTCTCTCTTGAGTCGCCGGTCTGCAATAGGATCCGAAACGGATAAAAGGGCCTCCTGTGTCTTCAGGGAGTTGTGAGCAATGCACCGCTGGCAGCAGCTAGATGCCGAGTCATGGGCAGTGAAGGGCTGCGTCAGAGAAACACCTAGGTTGGGATAGCTTAGAAACAGCCAGCTATCAGCGTTCTGTTCATTCCTTCATGCAAAACGTGTCTGCATTTCCGCCGAACCCAGAGCACACAAAACGTACAGTGTTTCGACCCCGCCTTCAGGGAACTCGCACGTGATGCAATTTACCCCAGGCGGCCACTGGACTTTCAGTGTAGCCTGAAAAATTTCGGGCTCTCCCTTGAAAGCCAGGTATTCTGGAGATACATTGTACAAACCGGCCTCACTAACCCATGACTTGCTCATCCTTTCACCACAATCACGACCCCCTGTATCACAAAGTTTACTCACTAAAGGGTGTAGTTGGTCAGCTGAACGTCCAGTAGGGAGTCAGAAACTGCAGCATAAGGCGCTGTGCCCTCGACTTAGAAACTGAAGCGTGATGGGAAGTTTATTTACCACACTGGAATGACGACACGCGGCCTCAAGGTTAACTGAGGAACAGTGTAGTGGCCTATCTTTTCTTCATTGCAGAATTGCCTTTGTGAGGACAAGTGATTCCCCCCCCCAACCCCGTGAGGCATACGTGGCCTTTCACTCCCTGCTAGGTGCTCATCCCTCAGCAATCGTCGGTGAGTAAGCCAAACATATAGGAGGACTGGTCCCAAGCTAAGGTACTGTTTTGTTCGTCACACAGATAGGCAGGCACCAGGTTCCAGGCAGCGTTTGTCAAAGCGGTGCTTTAAGTGTAGGAAGCATTTCTGGTGTCTTAGAACAAACAGGTCTGCACTGGGATCCAAGATGTACACGATGGACCGCCCGTCGCTTCTGGGAGCTGAGAGAAGTGTTCGGCTGAGGACAACCATATGCCGAAACAAGGGCAGTAAAGATCTTCTTTTGCTAAACATCTAGCATGTGGTAAGTGAAACAACTCAAGTATCTCCCTTCTAACGCACCTTGGGAGTACAAACTAGAGAGAGACACAGCAGGGTGAATGCTCTGTGTGGTCCCTCTTGAAAGTAAGGCTGCGAGTGAAACTTTGTTTTCCTCACTGGCATTTACAGAGCCGCAGGCTCAATTCTCCCCAAGAAACACTGTTGCTGCACAGCTTCTCTTCATAACACAATTGCCATCGTGATGATGTGAGTTTCTAGGCAAGAAACTTGGAGGTTGCCATCCCTTGGTAGATGGTCATCCTTCAGTAGTCTTCAGGGAATGGGCCCACCACATGGGGCCTCTAGCCTCAAGCTAACGTCCAGGTGTTCTCATGACAGACGTAGGGAAGCAACAGTTTGCATAGAGCCTTAGTCCCCGTGGTTCGTGAACTCTAGGAAGCATATCAGCTCCCTTTTGGACTCACTTGTCAGCGCTAGGTTCCGAAACGTACTGAGAAAGGACTGCCTGTGTCTTCGTGGAGCCTTGAGCCATCTACCTTCGGGAACGGCTAGATGCCGACTGATGGGCAGTGAAGGGCTTCGTTGTTTAGACACCTGGATTGCGATAGCTTGAAAGCAACCCAGTTATCAACGTTCCATGCCTTCCTTCATGCAAAGGGTGTCTGCGCTCTGGAGGAACCGTGAGCTGCAGTAGAAAATACAATTAGCCTACCACTGCTCCTGGGAGCTGTTCCACGACGTCCGTCTACCTCAAGCGGCAACTACACTTTAAGTCCGGCTTCAAAACCTACAGGGTTTTCGCGAACTGGTAGATAGTCTAGAGAAGTACTGTCACCTAGGCCTAACTAAGCCCTCACCTTGATATCCTTACACCACAGTCAGGACTCCCAGCATGGCAATGGTTACTAGGGTCACGAGCCACTGTGTCCACGGGATGTACAAGAGAGAGTCCGATGCGACTTGTTAATACGCTGCTTTGTCCTGCTGGAAATTGAGGCTTCCTGGGAAAGTTGATTTTCCTCATTGCAAAGTAGAGAGTTTGCGGCCCCAGGATTACCTGGTAAACACTGTTGTTGCCCATCTTCTCTTTGCTGCACAGTCGTCTTTGGGAGGACTAGTTATCTTCCACGAAAGAACACTTGGCTTTCAATTCCTGCCACGTCCTCATCCCTCCAAAATTGTTCGTGTTACGCCCACAACCCTGGACGACTCGCCTCAGGCCAACGTTCTACTTCTCTCGTCACAGACATAGGCGGGCCGCAGGCTCACGGCAGCGTTTGTCAAAGCGGTGCTTTAAATCTAGGAAGCGTTTCTGGCGTCTTAGGACACGGGGGTCTGCACTAGGATCCAAGATGTAAACGACGGACTGCCCGTCCTTTCTGGGCCTTGTGAGCGAAGCTCAGTTGAGGGCAACTATAGGCCGAAAGAAGGGCTGTGAAGGGCGTCTGTGGTTCAAATGCTAGGATGCGGCAAGTTGAAACGACTGTAGTATCTCCGTGCTATGCGCACCTTGGACGTGCCATGGAGAGACGGAAACAACAGGGTGCATGCTCTGCGGTCCATTTTGAAACTAAGGCTTGAAGGGAAACTTTATTTTCCTCATTGGGATTTAGAGAGCTGCGGGCTCAGTTCTCCCTGGGAAACAGTGTTGTTGCACAGTTGCCTTTGTGATGACAAGTGAATTTCCTGGAAGGAAATTGGATGTTGCCGTTCCTCGGTAAGTGCTCTTACTTCGGTTGTCCTCAGGGAAGGGGAGAACCACACGGGGCCTCTGGCCTTAAGCTACTGTTCAGGTTTTCTCATGAACGAGGTAGGCATGCAACAGACCCCATGCAGCCTTAGTCCCTGGGTTTCTTGAACCCTAGGAAGCATATCAGGTCTCTCTTGAGTCGCCGGTCTGCAATAGGATCCGAAACGGATAAAAGGGCCTCCTGTGTCTTCAGGGAGTTGTGAGCAATGCACCGCTGGCAGCAGCTAGATGCCGAGTCATGGGCAGTGAAGGGCTGCGTCAGAGAAACACCTAGGTTGGGATAGCTTAGAAACAGCCAGCTATCAGCGTTCTGTTCATTCCTTCATGCAAAACGTGTCTGCATTTCCGCCGAACCCAGAGCACACAAAACGTACAGTGTTTCGACCCCGCCTTCAGGGAACTCGCACGTGATGCAATTTACCCCAGGCGGCCACTGGACTTTCAGTGTAGCCTGAAAAATTTCGGGCTCTCCCTTGAAAGCCAGGTATTCTGGAGATACATTGTACAAACCGGCCTCACTAACCCATGACTTGCTCATCCTTTCACCACAATCACGACCCCCTGTATCACAAAGTTTACTCACTAAAGGGTGTAGTTGGTCAGCTGAACGTCCAGTAGGGAGTCAGAAACTGCAGCATAAGGCGCTGTGCCCTCGACTTAGAAACTGAAGCGTGATGGGAAGTTTATTTACCACACTGGAATGACGACACGCGGCCTCAAGGTTAACTGAGGAACAGTGTAGTGGCCTATCTTTTCTTCATTGCAGAATTGCCTTTGTGAGGACAAGTGATTTCCCCCCCCCAACCCCGTGAGGCATACGTGGCCTTTCACTCCCTGCTAGGTGCTCATCCCTCAGCAATCGTCGGTGAGTAAGCCAAACATATAGGAGGACTGGCCCCAAGCTAAGGTACTGTTTTGTTCGTCACACAGATAGGCAGGCAACAGGTTCCAGGCAGCGTTTGTCAAAGCGGTGCTTTAAGTGTAGGAAGCATTTCTGGTGTCTTAGGACAAACAGGTCTGCACTGGGATCCAAGATGTACACAATGGACCGCCCGTCGCTTCTAGAAGCTGAGAGAAGTGTTCGGCTGAGGACAACCATATGCCGAAACAAGGGCAGTAAAGATCTTCTTTTGCTAAACATCTAGCATGTGGTAAGTGAAACAACTCAAGTATCTCCCTTCTAACGCACCTTGGGAGTACAAACTAGAGAGAGACACAGCAGGGTGAATGCTCTGTGTGGTCCCTCTTGAAAGTAAGGCTGCGAGTGAAACTTTGTTTTCCTCACCGGCATTTACAGAGCCGCAGGCTCAATTCTCCCCAAGAAACACTGTTGCTGCACAGCTTCTCTTCATAACACAATTGCCATCGTGATGATGTGAGTTTCTAGGCAAGAAACTTGGAGGTTGCCATCCCTTGGTAGATGGTCATCCTTCAGTAGTCTTCAGGGAATAGGCCCACCACATGGGGCCTCTAGCCTCAAGCTAACGTCCAGGTGTTCTCATGACAGACTTAGGGAAGCAACAGATTGCATAGAGCCTTAGTCCCCGTGGTTCGTGAACTCTAGGAAGCATATCAGCTCCCTTTTGGACTCACTTGTCAGCGCTAGGTTCCGAAACGTACTGAGAAAGGACTGCCTGTGTCTTCGTGGAGCCTTGAGCCATCTACCGTCGGGAACGGCTAGATGCCGACTGATGGGCAGTGAAGGGCTTCGTTGTTTAGACACCTGGATTGCGATAGCTTGAAAGCAACCCAGTTATCAACGTTCCATGCCTTCCTTCATGCAAAGGGTGTCTGCGCTCTGGAGGAACCGTGAGCTGCAGTAGAAAATACAATTAGCCTACCACTGCTCCTGGGAGCTGTTCCACGACGTCCGTCTACCTCAAGCGGCAACTACACTTTAAGTCCAGCTTCAAAACCTACAGGGTTTTCCCGAACTGGTAGATAGTCTAGAAAAGTACTGTCACCTAGGCCTAACTAAGCCCTCACCTTGATATCCTTACACCACAGTCAGGACTCCCAGCATGGCAATGGTTACTAGGGTCACGAGCCACTGTGTCCACGGGATGTACAAGAGAGAGTCCGATGCGACTTGTTAATACGCTGCTTTGTCCTGCTGGAAATTGAGGCTTCCTGGGAAAGTTGATTTTCCTCATTGCAAAGTAGAGAGTTTGCGGCCCCAGGATTACCTGGTAAACACTGTTGTTGCCCATCTTCTCTTTGCTGCACAGTCGTCTTTGGGAGGACTAGTTATCTTCCACGAAAGAACACTTGGCTTTCAATTCCTGCCACGTCCTCATCCCTCCAAAATTGTTCGTGTTACGCCCACAACCCTGGACGACTCGCCTCAGGCCAACGTTCTACTTCTCTCGTCACAGACATAGGCGGGCCGCAGGCTCACGGCAGCGTTTGTCAAAGCGGTGCTTTAAATCTAGGAAGCGTTTCTGGCGTCTTAGGACACGGGGGTCTGCACTAGGATCCAAGATGTAAACGACGGACTGCCCGTCCTTTCTGGGCCTTGTGAGCGAAGCTCAGTTGAGGGCAACTATAGGCCGAAAGAAGGGCTGTGAAGGGCGTCTGTGGTTCAAATGCTAGGATGCGGCAAGTTGAAACGACTGTAGTATCTCCGTGCTATGCGCACCTTGGACGTGCCATGGAGAGACGGAAACAACAGGGTGCATGCTCTGCGGTCCATTTTGAAACTAAGGCTTGAAGGGAAACTTTATTTTCCTCATTGGGATTTAGAGAGCTGCGGGCTCAGTTCTCCCTGGGAAACAGTGTTGTTGCACAGTTGCCTTTGTGATGACAAGTGAATTTCCTGGAAGGAAATTGGATGTTGCCGTTCCTCAGTAAGTGCTCTTACTTCGGTTGTCCTCAGGGAAGGGGAGAACCACACGGGGCCTCTGGCCTTAAGCTACTGTTCAGGTTTTCTCATGAACGAGGTAGGCATGCAACAGACCCCATGCAGCCTTAGTCCCTGGGTTTCTTGAACCCTAGGAAGCATATCAGGTCTCTCTTGAGTCGCCGGTCTGCAATAGGATCCGAAACGGATAAAAGGGCCTCCTGTGTCTTCAGGGAGTTGTGAGCAATGCACCGCTGGCAGCAGCTAGATGCCGAGTCATGGGCAGTGAAGGGCTGCGTCAGAGAAACACCTAGGTTGGGATAGCTTAGAAACAGCCAGCTATCAGCGTTCTGTTCATTCCTTCATGCAAAACGTGTCTGCATTTCCGCCGAACCCAGAGCACACAAAACGTACAGTGTTTCGACCCCGCCTTCAGGGAACTCGCACGTGATGCAATTTACCCCAGGCGGCCACTGGACTTTCAGTGTAGCCTGAAAAATTTCGGGCTCTCCCTTGAAAGCCAGGTATTCTGGAGATACATTGTACAAACCGGCCTCACTAACCCATGACTTGCTCATCCTTTCACCACAATCACGACCCCCTGTATCACAAAGTTTACTCACTAAAGGGTGTAGTTGGTCAGCTGAACGTCCAGTAGGGAGTCAGAAACTGCAGCATAAGGCGCTGTGCCCTCGACTTAGAAACTGAAGCGTGATGGGAAGTTTATTTACCACACTGGAATGACGACACGCGGCCTCAAGGTTAACTGAGGAACAGTGTAGTGGCCTATCTTTTCTTCATTGCAGAATTGCCTTTGTGAGGACAAGTGATTTCCCCCCCCCCAACCCCGTGAGGCATACGTGGCCTTTCACTCCCTGCTAGGTGCTCATCCCTCAGCAATCGTCGGTGAGTAAGCCAAACATATAGGAGGACTGGCCCCAAGCTAAGGTACTGTTTTGTTCGTCACACAGATAGGCAGGCAACAGGTTCCAGGCAGCGTTTGTCAAAGCGGTGCTTTAAGTGTAGGAAGCATTTCTGGTGTCTTAGGACAAACAGGTCTGCACTGGGATCCAAGATGTACACGATGGACCGCCCGTCGCTTCTAGAAGCTGAGAGAAGTGTTCGGCTGAGGACAACCATATGCCGAAACAAGGGCAGTAAAGATCTTCTTTTGCTAAACATCTAGCATGTGGTAAGTGAAACAACTCAAGTATCTCCCTTCTAACGCACCTTGGGAGTACAAACTAGAGAGAGACACAGCAGGGTGAATGCTCTGTGTGGTCCCTCTTGAAAGTAAGGCTGCGAGTGAAACTTTGTTTTCCTCACCGGCATTTACAGAGCCGCAGGCTCAATTCTCCCCAAGAAACACTGTTGCTGCACAGCTTCTCTTCATAACACAATTGCCATCGTGATGATGTGAGTTTCTAGGCAAGAAACTTGGAGGTTGCCATCCCTTGGTAGATGGTCATCCTTCAGTAGTCTTCAGGGAATAGGCCCACCACATGGGGCCTCTAGCCTCAAGCTAACGTCCAGGTGTTCTCATGACAGACTTAGGGAAGCAACAGATTGCATAGAGCCTTAGTCCCCGTGGTTCGTGAACTCTAGGAAGCATATCAGCTCCCTTTTGGACTCACTTGTCAGCGCTAGGTTCCGAAACGTACTGAGAAAGGACTGCCTGTGTCTTCGTGGAGCCTTGAGCCATCTACCGTCGGGAACGGCTAGATGCCGACTGATGGGCAGTGAAGGGCTTCGTTGTTTAGACACCTGGATTGCGATAGCTTGAAAGCAACCCAGTTATCAACGTTCCATGCCTTCCTTCATGCAAAGGGTGTCTGCGCTCTGGAGGAACCGTGAGCTGCAGTAGAAAATACAATTAGCCTACCACTGCTCCTGGGAGCTGTTCCACGACGTCCGTCTACCTCAAGCGGCAACTACACTTTAAGTCCGGCTTCAAAACCTACAGGGTTTTCCCGAACTGGTAGATAGTCTAGAGAAGTACTGTCACCTAGGCCTAACTAAGCCCTCACCTTGATATCCTTACACCACAGTCAGGACTCCCAGCATGGCAATGGTTACTAGGGTCACGAGCCACTGTGTCCACGGGATGTACAAGAGAGAGTCCGATGCGACTTGTTAATACGCTGCTTTGTCCTGCTGGAAATTGAGGCTTCCTGGGAAAGTTGATTTTCCTCATTGCAAAGTAGAGAGTTTGCGGCCCCAGGATTACCTGGTAAACACTGTTGTTGCCCATCTTCTCTTTGCTGCACAGTCGTCTTTGGGAGGACTAGTTATCTTCCACGAAAGAACACTTGGCTTTCAATTCCTGCCACGTCCTCATCCCTCCAAAATTGTTCGTGTTACGCCCACAACCCTGGACGACTCGCCTCAGGCCAACGTTCTACTTCTCTCGTCACAGACATAGGCGGGCCGCAGGCTCACGGCAGCGTTTGTCAAAGCGGTGCTTTAAATCTAGGAAGCGTTTCTGGCGTCTTAGGACACGGGGGTCTGCACTAGGATCCAAGATGTAAACGACGGACTGCCCGTCCTTTCTGGGCCTTGTGAGCGAAGCTCAGTTGAGGGCAACTATAGGCCGAAAGAAGGGCTGTGAAGGGCGTCTGTGGTTCAAATGCTAGGATGCGGCAAGTTGAAACGACTGTAGTATCTCCGTGCTATGCGCACCTTGGACGTGCCATGGAGAGACGGAAACAACAGGGTGCATGCTCTGCGGTCCATTTTGAAACTAAGGCTTGAAGGGAAACTTTATTTTCCTCATTGGGATTTAGAGAGCTGCGGGCTCAGTTCTCCCTGGGAAACAGTGTTGTTGCACAGTTGCCTTTGTGATGACAAGTGAATTTCCTGGAAGGAAATTGGATGTTGCCGTTCCTCAGTAAGTGCTCTTACTTCGGTTGTCCTCAGGGAAGGGGAGAACCACACGGGGCCTCTGGCCTTAAGCTACTGTTCAGGTTTTCTCATGAACGAGGTAGGCATGCAACAGACCCCATGCAGCCTTAGTCCCTGGGTTTCTTGAACCCTAGGAAGCATATCAGGTCTCTCTTGAGTCGCCGGTCTGCAATAGGATCCGAAACGGATAAAAGGGCCTCCTGTGTCTTCAGGGAGTTGTGAGCAATGCACCGCTGGCAGCAGCTAGATGCCGAGTCATGGGCAGTGAAGGGCTGCGTCAGAGAAACACCTAGGTTGGGATAGCTTAGAAACAGCCAGCTATCAGCGTTCTGTTCATTCCTTCATGCAAAACGTGTCTGCATTTCCGCCGAACCCAGAGCACACAAAACGTACAGTGTTTCGACCCCGCCTTCAGGGAACTCGCACGTGATGCAATTTACCCCAGGCGGCCACTGGACTTTCAGTGTAGCCTGAAAAATTTCGGGCTCTCCCTTGAAAGCCAGGTATTCTGGAGATACATTGTACAAACCGGCCTCACTAACCCATGACTTGCTCATCCTTTCACCACAATCACGACCCCCTGTATCACAAAGTTTACTCACTAAAGGGTGTAGTTGGTCAGCTGAACGTCCAGTAGGGAGTCAGAAACTGCAGCATAAGGCGCTGTGCCCTCGACTTAGAAACTGAAGCGTGATGGGAAGTTTATTTACCACACTGGAATGACGACACGCGGCCTCAAGGTTAACTGAGGAACAGTGTAGTGGCCTATCTTTTCTTCATTGCAGAATTGCCTTTGTGAGGACAAGTGATTTCCCCCCCCCCAACCCCGTGAGGCATACGTGGCCTTTCACTCCCTGCTAGGTGCTCATCCCTCAGCAATCGTCGGTGAGTAAGCCAAACATATAGGAGGACTGGCCCCAAGCTAAGGTACTGTTTTGTTCGTCACACAGATAGGCAGGCAACAGGTTCCAGGCAGCGTTTGTCAAAGCGGTGCTTTAAGTGTAGGAAGCATTTCTGGTGTCTTAGGACAAACAGGTCTGCACTGGGATCCAAGATGTACACGATGGACCGCCCGTCGCTTCTAGAAGCTGAGAGAAGTGTTCGGCTGAGGACAACCATATGCCGAAACAAGGGCAGTAAAGATCTTCTTTTGCTAAACATCTAGCATGTGGTAAGTGAAACAACTCAAGTATCTCCCTTCTAACGCACCTTGGGAGTACAAACTAGAGAGAGACACAGCAGGGTGAATGCTCTGTGTGGTCCCTCTTGAAAGTAAGGCTGCGAGTGAAACTTTGTTTTCCTCACCGGCATTTACAGAGCCGCAGGCTCAATTCTCCCCAAGAAACACTGTTGCTGCACAGCTTCTCTTCATAACACAATTGCCATCGTGATGATGTGAGTTTCTAGGCAAGAAACTTGGAGGTTGCCATCCCTTGGTAGATGGTCATCCTTCAGTAGTCTTCAGGGAATAGGCCCACCACATGGGGCCTCTAGCCTCAAGCTAACGTCCAGGTGTTCTCATGACAGACTTAGGGAAGCAACAGATTGCATAGAGCCTTAGTCCCCGTGGTTCGTGAACTCTAGGAAGCATATCAGCTCCCTTTTGGACTCACTTGTCAGCGCTAGGTTCCGAAACGTACTGAGAAAGGACTGCCTGTGTCTTCGTGGAGCCTTGAGCCATCTACCTTCGGGAACGGCTAGATGCCGACTGATGGGCAGTGAAGGGCTTCGTTGTTTAGACACCTGGATTGCGATAGCTTGAAAGCAACCCAGTTATCAACGTTCCATGCCTTCCTTCATGCAAAGGGTGTCTGCGCTCTGGAGGAACCGTGAGCTGCAGTAGAAAATACAATTAGCCTACCACTGCTCCTGGGAGCTGTTCCACGACGTCCGTCTACCTCAAGCGGCAACTACACTTTAAGTCCGGCTTCAAAACCTACAGGGTTTTCCCGAACTGGTAGATAGTCTAGAAAAGTACTGTCACCTAGGCCTAACTAAGCCCTCACCTTGATATCCTTACACCACAGTCAGGACTCCCAGCATGGCAATGGTTACTAGGGTCACGAGCCACTGTGTCCACGGGATGTACAAGAGAGAGTCCGATGCGACTTGTTAATACGCTGCTTTGTCCTGCTGGAAATTGAGGCTTCCTGGGAAAGTTGATTTTCCTCATTGCAAAGTAGAGAGTTTGCGGCCCCAGGATTACCTGGTAAACACTGTTGTTGCCCATCTTCTCTTTGCTGCACAGTCGTCTTTGGGAGGACTAGTTATCTTCCACGAAAGAACACTTGGCTTTCAATTCCTGCCACGTCCTCATCCCTCCAAAATTGTTCGTGTTACGCCCACAACCCTGGACGACTCGCCTCAGGCCAACGTTCTACTTCTCTCGTCACAGACATAGGCGGGCCGCAGGCTCACGGCAGCGTTTGTCAAAGCGGTGCTTTAAATCTAGGAAGCGTTTCTGGCGTCTTAGGACACGGGGGTCTGCACTAGGATCCAAGATGTAAACGACGGACTGCCCGTCCTTTCTGGGCCTTGTGAGCGAAGCTCAGTTGAGGGCAACTATAGGCCGAAAGAAGGGCTGTGAAGGGCGTCTGTGGTTCAAATGCTAGGATGCGGCAAGTTGAAACGACTGT
Source organism: Grampus griseus (assembly GCF_964374135.1). Classification (NCBI taxonomy): domain Eukaryota; kingdom Metazoa; phylum Chordata; class Mammalia; order Artiodactyla; family Delphinidae; genus Grampus; species Grampus griseus. The sequence goes on along the minus strand of NW_028132609.1, from coordinate 45,292 downwards.
AGTATCTCCGTGCTATGCGCACCTTGGACGTGCCATGGAGAGACGGAAACAACAGGGTGCATGCTCTGCGGTCCATTTTGAAACTAAGGCTTGAAGGGAAACTTTATTTTCCTCATTGGGATTTAGAGAGCTGCGGGCTCAGTTCTCCCTGGGAAACAGTGTTGTTGCACAGTTGCCTTTGTGATGACAAGTGAATTTCCTGGAAGGAAATTGGATGTTGCCATTCCTCAGTAAGTGCTCTTACTTCGGTTGTCCTCAGGGAAGGGGAGAACCACACGGGGCCTCTGGCCTTAAGCTACTGTTCAGGTTTTCTCATGAACGAGGTAGGCATGCAACAGACCCCATGCAGCCTTAGTCCCTGGGTTTCTTGAACCCTAGGAAGCATATCAGGTCTCTCTTGAGTCGCCGGTCTGCAATAGGATCCGAAACGGATAAAAGGGCCTCCTGTGTCTTCAGGGAGTTGTGAGCAATGCACCGCTGGCAGCAGCTAGATGCCGAGTCATGGGCAGTGAAGGGCTGCGTCAGAGAAACACCTAGGTTGGGATAGCTTAGAAACAGCCAGCTATCAGCGTTCTGTTCATTCCTTCATGCAAAACGTGTCTGCATTTCCGCCGAACCCAGAGCACACAAAACGTACAGTGTTTCGACCCCGCCTTCAGGGAACTCGCACGTGATGCAATTTACCCCAGGCGGCCACTGGACTTTCAGTGTAGCCTGAAAAATTTCGGGCTCTCCCTTGAAAGCCAGGTATTCTGGAGATACATTGTACAAACCGGCCTCACTAACCCATGACTTGCTCATCCTTTCACCACAATCACGACCCCCTGTATCACAAAGTTTACTCACTAAAGGGTGTAGTTGGTCAGCTGAACGTCCAGTAGGGAGTCAGAAACTGCAGCATAAGGCGCTGTGCCCTCGACTTAGAAACTGAAGCGTGATGGGAAGTTTATTTACCACACTGGAATGACGACACGCGGCCTCAAGGTTAACTGAGGAACAGTGTAGTGGCCTATCTTTTCTTCATTGCAGAATTGCCTTTGTGAGGACAAGTGATTTCCCCCCCCCCAACCCCGTGAGGCATACGTGGCCTTTCACTCCCTGCTAGGTGCTCATCCCTCAGCAATCGTCGGTGAGTAAGCCAAACATATAGGAGGACTGGCCCCAAGCTAAGGTACTGTTTTGTTCGTCACACAGATAGGCAGGCAACAGGTTCCAGGCAGCGTTTGTCAAAGCGGTGCTTTAAGTGTAGGAAGCATTTCTGGTGTCTTAGGACAAACAGGTCTGCACTGGGATCCAAGATGTACACGATGGACCGCCCGTCGCTTCTAGAAGCTGAGAGAAGTGTTCGGCTGAGGACAACCATATGCCGAAACAAGGGCAGTAAAGATCTTCTTTTGCTAAACATCTAGCATGTGGTAAGTGAAACAACTCAAGTATCTCCCTTCTAACGCACCTTGGGAGTACAAACTAGAGAGAGACACAGCAGGGTGAATGCTCTGTGTGGTCCCTCTTGAAAGTAAGGCTGCGAGTGAAACTTTGTTTTCCTCACCGGCATTTACAGAGCCGCAGGCTCAATTCTCCCCAAGAAACACTGTTGCTGCACAGCTTCTCTTCATAACACAATTGCCATCGTGATGATGTGAGTTTCTAGGCAAGAAACTTGGAGGTTGCCATCCCTTGGTAGATGGTCATCCTTCAGTAGTCTTCAGGGAATAGGCCCACCACATGGGGCCTCTAGCCTCAAGCTAACGTCCAGGTGTTCTCATGACAGACTTAGGGAAGCAACAGATTGCATAGAGCCTTAGTCCCCGTGGTTCGTGAACTCTAGGAAGCATATCAGCTCCCTTTTGGACTCACTTGTCAGCGCTAGGTTCCGAAACGTACTGAGAAAGGACTGCCTGTGTCTTCGTGGAGCCTTGAGCCATCTACCGTCGGGAACGGCTAGATGCCGACTGATGGGCAGTGAAGGGCTTCGTTGTTTAGACACCTGGATTGCGATAGCTTGAAAGCAACCCAGTTATCAACGTTCCATGCCTTCCTTCATGCAAAGGGTGTCTGCGCTCTGGAGGAACCGTGAGCTGCAGTAGAAAATACAATTAGCCTACCACTGCTCCTGGGAGCTGTTCCACGACGTCCGTCTACCTCAAGCAGCAACTACACTTTAAGTCCGGCTTCAAAACCTACAGGGTTTTCCCGAACTGGTAGATAGTCTAGAGAAGTACTGTCACCTAGGCCTAACTAAGCCCTCACCTTGATATCCTTACACCACAGTCAGGACTCCCAGCATGGCAATGGTTACTAGGGTCACGAGCCACTGTGTCCACGGGATGTACAAGAGAGAGTCCGATGCGACTTGTTAATACGCTGCTTTGTCCTGCTGGAAATTGAGGCTTCCTGGGAAAGTTGATTTTCCTCATTGCAAAGTAGAGAGTTTGCGGCCCCAGGATTACCTGGTAAACACTGTTGTTGCCCATCTTCTCTTTGCTGCACAGTCGTCTTTGGGAGGACTAGTTATCTTCCACGAAAGAACACTTGGCTTTCAATTCCTGCCACGTCCTCATCCCTCCAAAATTGTTCGTGTTACGCCCACAACCCTGGACGACTCGCCTCAGGCCAACGTTCTACTTTACTTCTCTCGTCACAGACATAGGCGGGCCGCAGGCTCACGGCAGCGTTTGTCAAAGCGGTGCTTTAAATCTAGGAAGCGTTTCTGGCGTCTTAGGACACGGGGGTCTGCACTAGGATCCAAGATGTAAACGACGGACTGCCCGTCCTTTCTGGGCCTTGTGAGCGAAGCTCAGTTGAGGGCAACTATAGGCCGAAAGAAGGGCTGTGAAGGGCGTCTGTGGTTCAAATGCTAGGATGCGGCAAGTTGAAACGACTGTAGTATCTCCGTGCTATGCGCACCTTGGACGTGCCATGGAGAGACGGAAACAACAGGGTGCATGCTCTGCGGTCCATTTTGAAACTAAGGCTTGAAGGGAAACTTTATTTTCCTCATTGGGATTTAGAGAGCTGCGGGCTCAGTTCTCCCTGGGAAACAGTGTTGTTGCACAGTTGCCTTTGTGATGACAAGTGAATTTCCTGGAAGGAAATTGGATGTTGCCGTTCCTCAGTAAGTGCTCTTACTTCGGTTGTCCTCAGGGAAGGGGAGAACCACACGGGGCCTCTGGCCTTAAGCTACTGTTCAGGTTTTCTCATGAACGAGGTAGGCATGCAACAGACCCCATGCAGCCTTAGTCCCTGGGTTTCTTGAACCCTAGGAAGCATATCAGGTCTCTCTTGAGTCGCCGGTCTGCAATAGGATCCGAAACGGATAAAAGGGCCTCCTGTGTCTTCAGGGAGTTGTGAGCAATGCACCGCTGGCAGCAGCTAGATGCCGAGTCATGGGCAGTGAAGGGCTGCGTCAGAGAAACACCTAGGTTGGGATAGCTTAGAAACAGCCAGCTATCAGCGTTCTGTTCATTCCTTCATGCAAAACGTGTCTGCATTTCCGCCGAACCCAGAGCACACAAAACGTACAGTGTTTCGACCCCGCCTTCAGGGAACTCGCACGTGATGCAATTTACCCCAGGCGGCCACTGGACTTTCAGTGTAGCCTGAAAAATTTCGGGCTCTCCCTTGAAAGCCAGGTATTCTGGAGATACATTGTACAAACCGGCCTCACTAACCCATGACTTGCTCATCCTTTCACCACAATCACGACCCCCTGTATCACAAAGTTTACTCACTAAAGGGTGTAGTTGGTCAGCTGAACGTCCAGTAGGGAGTCAGAAACTGCAGCATAAGGCGCTGTGCCCTCGACTTAGAAACTGAAGCGTGATGGGAAGTTTATTTACCACACTGGAATGACGACACGCGGCCTCAAGGTTAACTGAGGAACAGTGTAGTGGCCTATCTTTTCTTCATTGCAGAATTGCCTTTGTGAGGACAAGTGATTTCCCCCCCCCAACCCCGTGAGGCATACGTGGCCTTTCACTCCCTGCTAGGTGCTCATCCCTCAGCAATCGTCGGTGAGTAAGCCAAACATATAGGAGGACTGGCCCCAAGCTAAGGTACTGTTTTGTTCGTCACACAGATAGGCAGGCAACAGGTTCCAGGCAGCGTTTGTCAAAGCGGTGCTTTAAGTGTAGGAAGCATTTCTGGTGTCTTAGGACAAACAGGTCTGCACTGGGATCCAAGATGTACACGATGGACCGCCCGTCGCTTCTAGAAGCTGAGAGAAGTGTTCGGCTGAGGACAACCATATGCCGAAACAAGGGCAGTAAAGATCTTCTTTTGCTAAACATCTAGCATGTGGTAAGTGAAACAACTCAAGTATCTCCCTTCTAACGCACCTTGGGAGTACAAACTAGAGAGAGACACAGCAGGGTGAATGCTCTGTGTGGTCCCTCTTGAAAGTAAGGCTGCGAGTGAAACTTTGTTTTCCTCACCGGCATTTACAGAGCCGCAGGCTCAATTCTCCCCAAGAAACACTGTTGCTGCACAGCTTCTCTTCATAACACAATTGCCATCGTGATGATGTGAGTTTCTAGGCAAGAAACTTGGAGGTTGCCATCCCTTGGTAGATGGTCATCCTTCAGTAGTCTTCAGGGAATAGGCCCACCACATGGGGCCTCTAGCCTCAAGCTAACGTCCAGGTGTTCTCATGACAGACTTAGGGAAGCAACAGATTGCATAGAGCCTTAGTCCCCGTGGTTCGTGAACTCTAGGAAGCATATCAGCTCCCTTTTGGACTCACTTGTCAGCGCTAGGTTCCGAAACGTACTGAGAAAGGACTGCCTGTGTCTTCGTGGAGCCTTGAGCCATCTACCGTCGGGAACGGCTAGATGCCGACTGATGGGCAGTGAAGGGCTTCGTTGTTTAGACACCTGGATTGCGATAGCTTGAAAGCAACCCAGTTATCAACGTTCCATGCCTTCCTTCATGCAAAGGGTGTCTGCGCTCTGGAGGAACCGTGAGCTGCAGTAGAAAATACAATTAGCCTACCACTGCTCCTGGGAGCTGTTCCACGACGTCCGTCTACCTCAAGCAGCAACTACACTTTAAGTCCGGCTTCAAAACCTACAGGGTTTTCCCGAACTGGTAGATAGTCTAGAGAAGTACTGTCACCTAGGCCTAACTAAGCCCTCACCTTGATATCCTTACACCACAGTCAGGACTCCCAGCATGGCAATGGTTACTAGGGTCACGAGCCACTGTGTCCACGGGATGTACAAGAGAGAGTCCGATGCGACTTGTTAATACGCTGCTTTGTCCTGCTGGAAATTGAGGCTTCCTGGGAAAGTTGATTTTCCTCATTGCAAAGTAGAGAGTTTGCGGCCCCAGGATTACCTGGTAAACACTGTTGTTGCCCATCTTCTCTTTGCTGCACAGTCGTCTTTGGGAGGACTAGTTATCTTCCACGAAAGAACACTTGGCTTTCAATTCCTGCCACGTCCTCATCCCTCCAAAATTGTTCGTGTTACGCCCACAACCCTGGACGACTCGCCTCAGGCCAACGTTCTACTTCTCTCGTCACAGACATAGGCGGGCCGCAGGCTCACGGCAGCGTTTGTCAAAGCGGTGCTTTAAATCTAGGAAGCGTTTCTGGCGTCTTAGGACACGGGGGTCTGCACTAGGATCCAAGATGTAAACGACGGACTGCCCGTCCTTTCTGGGCCTTGTGAGCGAAGCTCAGTTGAGGGCAACTATAGGCCGAAAGAAGGGCTGTGAAGGGCGTCTGTGGTTCAAATGCTAGGATGCGGCAAGTTGAAACGACTGTAGTATCTCCGTGCTATGCGCACCTTGGACGTGCCATGGAGAGACGGAAACAACAGGGTGCATGCTCTGCGGTCCATTTTGAAACTAAGGCTTGAAGGGAAACTTTATTTTCCTCATTGGGATTTAGAGAGCTGCGGGCTCAGTTCTCCCTGGGAAACAGTGTTGTTGCACAGTTGCCTTTGTGATGACAAGTGAATTTCCTGGAAGGAAATTGGATGTTGCCGTTCCTCAGTAAGTGCTCTTACTTCGGTTGTCCTCAGGGAAGGGGAGAACCACACGGGGCCTCTGGCCTTAAGCTACTGTTCAGGTTTTCTCATGAACGAGGTAGGCATGCAACAGACCCCATGCAGCCTTAGTCCCTGGGTTTCTTGAACCCTAGGAAGCATATCAGGTCTCTCTTGAGTCGCCGGTCTGCAATAGGATCCGAAACGGATAAAAGGGCCTCCTGTGTCTTCAGGGAGTTGTGAGCAATGCACCGCTGGCAGCAGCTAGATGCCGAGTCATGGGCAGTGAAGGGCTGCATCAGAGAAACACCTAGGTTGGGATAGCTTAGAAACAGCCAGCTATCAGCGTTCTGTTCATTCCTTCATGCAAAACGTGTCTGCATTTCCGCCGAACCCAGAGCACACAAAACGTACAGTGTTTCGACCCCGCCTTCAGGGAACTCGCACGTGATGCAATTTACCCCAGGCGGCCACTGGACTTTCAGTGTAGCCTGAAAAATTTCGGGCTCTCCCTTGAAAGCCAGGTATTCTGGAGATACATTGTACAAACCGGCCTCACTAACCCATGACTTGCTCATCCTTTCACCACAATCACGACCCCCTGTATCACAAAGTTTACTCACTAAAGGGTGTAGTTGGTCAGCTGAACGTCCAGTAGGGAGTCAGAAACTGCAGCATAAGGCGCTGTGCCCTCGACTTAGAAACTGAAGCGTGATGGGAAGTTTATTTACCACACTGGAATGACGACACGCGGCCTCAAGGTTAACTGAGGAACAGTGTAGTGGCCTATCTTTTCTTCATTGCAGAATTGCCTTTGTGAGGACAAGTGATTTCCCCCCCCCCAACCCCGTGAGGCATACGTGGCCTTTCACTCCCTGCTAGGTGCTCATCCCTCAGCAATCGTCGGTGAGTAAGCCAAACATATAGGAGGACTGGCCCCAAGCTAAGGTACTGTTTTGTTCGTCACACAGATAGGCAGGCAACAGGTTCCAGGCAGCGTTTGTCAAAGCGGTGCTTTAAGTGTAGGAAGCATTTCTGGTGTCTTAGGACAAACAGGTCTGCACTGGGATCCAAGATGTACACGATGGACCGCCCGTCGCTTCTAGAAGCTGAGAGAAGTGTTCGGCTGAGGACAACCATATGCCGAAACAAGGGCAGTAAAGATCTTCTTTTGCTAAACATCTAGCATGTGGTAAGTGAAACAACTCAAGTATCTCCCTTCTAACGCACCTTGGGAGTACAAACTAGAGAGAGACACAGCAGGGTGAATGCTCTGTGTGGTCCCTCTTGAAAGTAAGGCTGCGAGTGAAACTTTGTTTTCCTCACCGGCATTTACAGAGCCGCAGGCTCAATTCTCCCCAAGAAACACTGTTGCTGCACAGCTTCTCTTCATAACACAATTGCCATCGTGATGATGTGAGTTTCTAGGCAAGAAACTTGGAGGTTGCCATCCCTTGGTAGATGGTCATCCTTCAGTAGTCTTCAGGGAATAGGCCCACCACATGGGGCCTCTAGCCTCAAGCTAACGTCCAGGTGTTCTCATGACAGACTTAGGGAAGCAACAGATTGCATAGAGCCTTAGTCCCCGTGGTTCGTGAACTCTAGGAAGCATATCAGCTCCCTTTTGGACTCACTTGTCAGCGCTAGGTTCCGAAACGTACTGAGAAAGGACTGCCTGTGTCTTCGTGGAGCCTTGAGCCATCTACCGTCGGGAACGGCTAGATGCCGACTGATGGGCAGTGAAGGGCTTCGTTGTTTAGACACCTGGATTGCGATAGCTTGAAAGCAACCCAGTTATCAACGTTCCATGCCTTCCTTCATGCAAAGGGTGTCTGCGCTCTGGAGGAACCGTGAGCTGCAGTAGAAAATACAATTAGCCTACCACTGCTCCTGGGAGCTGTTCCACGACGTCCGTCTACCTCAAGCAGCAACTACACTTTAAGTCCGGCTTCAAAACCTACAGGGTTTTCCCGAACTGGTAGATAGTCTAGAGAAGTACTGTCACCTAGGCCTAACTAAGCCCTCACCTTGATATCCTTACACCACAGTCAGGACTCCCAGCATGGCAATGGTTACTAGGGTCACGAGCCACTGTGTCCACGGGATGTACAAGAGAGAGTCCGATGCGACTTGTTAATACGCTGCTTTGTCCTGCTGGAAATTGAGGCTTCCTGGGAAAGTTGATTTTCCTCATTGCAAAGTAGAGAGTTTGCGGCCCCAGGATTACCTGGTAAACACTGTTGTTGCCCATCTTCTCTTTGCTGCACAGTCGTCTTTGGGAGGACTAGTTATCTTCCACGAAAGAACACTTGGCTTTCAATTCCTGCCACGTCCTCATCCCTCCAAAATTGTTCGTGTTACGCCCACAACCCTGGACGACTCGCCTCAGGCCAACGTTCTACTTCTCTCGTCACAGACATAGGCGGGCCGCAGGCTCACGGCAGCGTTTGTCAAAGCGGTGCTTTAAATCTAGGAAGCGTTTCTGGCGTCTTAGGACACGGGGGTCTGCACTAGGATCCAAGATGTAAACGACGGACTGCCCGTCCTTTCTGGGCCTTGTGAGCGAAGCTCAGTTGAGGGCAACTATAGGCCGAAAGAAGGGCTGTGAAGGGCGTCTGTGGTTCAAATGCTAGGATGCGGCAAGTTGAAACGACTGTAGTATCTCCGTGCTATGCGCACCTTGGACGTGCCATGGAGAGACGGAAACAACAGGGTGCATGCTCTGCGGTCCATTTTGAAACTAAGGCTTGAAGGGAAACTTTATTTTCCTCATTGGGATTTAGAGAGCTGCGGGCTCAGTTCTCCCTGGGAAACAGTGTTGTTGCACAGTTGCCTTTGTGATGACAAGTGAATTTCCTGGAAGGAAATTGGATGTTGCCGTTCCTCAGTAAGTGCTCTTACTTCGGTTGTCCTCAGGGAAGGGGAGAACCACACGGGGCCTCTGGCCTTAAGCTACTGTTCAGGTTTTCTCATGAACGAGGTAGGCATGCAACAGACCCCATGCAGCCTTAGTCCCTGGGTTTCTTGAACCCTAGGAAGCATATCAGGTCTCTCTTGAGTCGCCGGTCTGCAATAGGATCCGAAACGGATAAAAGGGCCTCCTGTGTCTTCAGGGAGTTGTGAGCAATGCACCGCTGGCAGCAGCTAGATGCCGAGTCATGGGCAGTGAAGGGCTGCGTCAGAGAAACACCTAGGTTGGGATAGCTTAGAAACAGCCAGCTATCAGCGTTCTGTTCATTCCTTCATGCAAAACGTGTCTGCATTTCCGCCGAACCCAGAGCACACAAAACGTACAGTGTTTCGACCCCGCCTTCAGGGAACTCGCACGTGATGCAATTTACCCCAGGCGGCCACTGGACTTTCAGTGTAGCCTGAAAAATTTCAGGCTCTCCCTTGAAAGCCAGGTATTCTGGAGATACATTGTACAAACCGGCCTCACTAACCCATGACTTGCTCATCCTTTCACCACAATCACGACCCCCTGTATCACAAAGTTTACTCACTAAAGGGTGTAGTTGGTCAGCTGAACGTCCAGTAGGGAGTCAGAAACTGCAGCATAAGGCGCTGTGCCCTCGACTTAGAAACTGAAGCGTGATGGGAAGTTTATTTACCACACTGGAATGACGACACGCGGCCTCAAGGTTAACTGAGGAACAGTGTAGTGGCCTATCTTTTCTTCATTGCAGAATTGCCTTTGTGAGGACAAGTGATTTCCCCCCCCCCAACCCCGTGAGGCATACGTGGCCTTTCACTCCCTGCTAGGTGCTCATCCCTCAGCAATCGTCGGTGAGTAAGCCAAACATATAGGAGGACTGGCCCCAAGCTAAGGTACTGTTTTGTTCGTCACACAGATAGGCAGGCAACAGGTTCCAGGCAGCGTTTGTCAAAGCGGTGCTTTAAGTGTAGGAAGCATTTCTGGTGTCTTAGGACAAACAGGTCTGCACTGGGATCCAAGATGTACACGATGGACCGCCCGTCGCTTCTAGAAGCTGAGAGAAGTGTTCGGCTGAGGACAACCATATGCCGAAACAAGGGCAGTAAAGATCTTCTTTTGCTAAACATCTAGCATGTGGTAAGTGAAACAACTCAAGTATCTCCCTTCTAACGCACCTTGGGAGTACAAACTAGAGAGAGACACAGCAGGGTGAATGCTCTGTGTGGTCCCTCTTGAAAGTAAGGCTGCGAGTGAAACTTTGTTTTCCTCACCGGCATTTACAGAGCCGCAGGCTCAATTCTCCCCAAGAAACACTGTTGCTGCACAGCTTCTCTTCATAACACAATTGCCATCGTGATGATGTGAGTTTCTAGGCAAGAAACTTGGAGGTTGCCATCCCTTGGTAGATGGTCATCCTTCAGTAGTCTTCAGGGAATAGGCCCACCACATGGGGCCTCTAGCCTCAAGCTAACGTCCAGGTGTTCTCATGACAGACTTAGGGAAGCAACAGATTGCATAGAGCCTTAGTCCCCGTGGTTCGTGAACTCTAGGAAGCATATCAGCTCCCTTTTGGACTCACTTGTCAGCGCTAGGTTCCGAAACGTACTGAGAAAGGACTGCCTGTGTCTTCGTGGAGCCTTGAGCCATCTACCGTCGGGAACGGCTAGATGCCGACTGATGGGCAGTGAAGGGCTTCGTTGTTTAGACACCTGGATTGCGATAGCTTGAAAGCAACCCAGTTATCAACGTTCCATGCCTTCCTTCATGCAAAGGGTGTCTGCGCTCTGGAGGAACCGTGAGCTGCAGTAGAAAATACAATTAGCCTACCACTGCTCCTGGGAGCTGTTCCACGACGTCCGTCTACCTCAAGCGGCAACTACACTTTAAGTCCGGCTTCAAAACCTACAGGGTTTTCCCGAACTGGTAGATAGTCTAGAAAAGTACTGTCACCTAGGCCTAACTAAGCCCTCACCTTGATATCCTTACACCACAGTCAGGACTCCCAGCATGGCAATGGTTACTAGGGTCACGAGCCACTGTGTCCACGGGATGTACAAGAGAGAGTCCGATGCGACTTGTTAATACGCTGCTTTGTCCTGCTGGAAATTGAGGCTTCCTGGGAAAGTTGATTTTCCTCATTGCAAAGTAGAGAGTTTGCGGCCCCAGGATTACCTGGTAAACACTGTTGTTGCCCATCTTCTCTTTGCTGCACAGTCGTCTTTGGGAGGACTAGTTATCTTCCACGAAAGAACACTTGGCTTTCAATTCCTGCCACGTCCTCATCCCTCCAAAATTGTTCGTGTTACGCCCACAACCCTGGACGACTCGCCTCAGGCCAACGTTCTACTTCTCTCGTCACAGACATAGGCGGGCCGCAGGCTCACGGCAGCGTTTGTCAAAGCGGTGCTTTAAATCTAGGAAGCGTTTCTGGCGTCTTAGGACACGGGGGTCTGCACTAGGATCCAAGATGTAAACGACGGACTGCCCGTCCTTTCTGGGCCTTGTGAGCGAAGCTCAGTTGAGGGCAACTATAGGCCGAAAGAAGGGCTGTGAAGGGCGTCTGTGGTTCAAATGCTAGGATGCGGCAAGTTGAAACGACTGTAGTATCTCCGTGCTATGCGCACCTTGGACGTGCCATGGAGAGACGGAAACAACAGGGTGCATGCTCTGCGGTCCATTTTGAAACTAAGGCTTGAAGGGAAACTTTATTTTCCTCATTGGGATTTAGAGAGCTGCGGGCTCAGTTCTCCCTGGGAAACAGTGTTGTTGCACAGTTGCCTTTGTGATGACAAGTGAATTTCCTGGAAGGAAATTGGATGTTGCCATTCCTCAGTAAGTGCTCTTACTTCGGTTGTCCTCAGGGAAGGGGAGAACCACACGGGGCCTCTGGCCTTAAGCTACTGTTCAGGTTTTCTCATGAACGAGGTAGGCATGCAACAGACCCCATGCAGCCTTAGTCCCTGGGTTTCTTGAACCCTAGGAAGCATATCAGGTCTCTCTTGAGTCGCCGGTCTGCAATAGGATCCGAAACGGATAAAAGGGCCTCCTGTGTCTTCAGGGAGTTGTGAGCAATGCACCGCTGGCAGCAGCTAGATGCCGAGTCATGGGCAGTGAAGGGCTGCGTCAGAGAAACACCTAGGTTGGGATAGCTTAGAAACAGCCAGCTATCAGCGTTCTGTTCATTCCTTCATGCAAAACGTGTCTGCATTTCCGCCGAACCCAGAGCACACAAAACGTACAGTGTTTCGACCCCGCCTTCAGGGAACTCGCACGTGATGCAATTTACCCCAGGCGGCCACTGGACTTTCAGTGTAGCCTGAAAAATTTCGGGCTCTCCCTTGAAAGCCAGGTATTCTGGAGATACATTGTACAAACCGGCCTCACTAACCCATGACTTGCTCATCCTTTCACCACAATCACGACCCCCTGTATCACAAAGTTTACTCACTAAAGGGTGTAGTTGGTCAGCTGAACGTCCAGTAGGGAGTCAGAAACTGCAGCATAAGGCGCTGTGCCCTCGACTTAGAAACTGAAGCGTGATGGGAAGTTTATTTACCACACTGGAATGACGACACGCGGCCTCAAGGTTAACTGAGGAACAGTGTAGTGGCCTATCTTTTCTTCATTGCAGAATTGCCTTTGTGAGGACAAGTGATTTCCCCCCCCCCAACCCCGTGAGGCATACGTGGCCTTTCACTCCCTGCTAGGTGCTCATCCCTCAGCAATCGTCGGTGAGTAAGCCAAACATATAGGAGGACTGGCCCCAAGCTAAGGTACTGTTTTGTTCGTCACACAGATAGGCAGGCAACAGGTTCCAGGCAGCGTTTGTCAAAGCGGTGCTTTAAGTGTAGGAAGCATTTCTGGTGTCTTAGGACAAACAGGTCTGCACTGGGATCCAAGATGTACACGATGGACCGCCCGTCGCTTCTAGAAGCTGAGAGAAGTGTTCGGCTGAGGACAACCATATGCCGAAACAAGGGCAGTAAAGATCTTCTTTTGCTAAACATCTAGCATGTGGTAAGTGAAACAACTCAAGTATCTCCCTTCTAACGCACCTTGGGAGTACAAACTAGAGAGAGACACAGCAGGGTGAATGCTCTGTGTGGTCCCTCTTGAAAGTAAGGCTGCGAGTGAAACTTTGTTTTCCTCACCGGCATTTACAGAGCCGCAGGCTCAATTCTCCCCAAGAAACACTGTTGCTGCACAGCTTCTCTTCATAACACAATTGCCATCGTGATGATGTGAGTTTCTAGGCAAGAAACTTGGAGGTTGCCATCCCTTGGTAGATGGTCATCCTTCAGTAGTCTTCAGGGAATAGGCCCACCACATGGGGCCTCTAGCCTCAAGCTAACGTCCAGGTGTTCTCATGACAGACTTAGGGAAGCAACAGATTGCATAGAGCCTTAGTCCCCGTGGTTCGTGAACTCTAGGAAGCATATCAGCTCCCTTTTGGACTCACTTGTCAGCGCTAGGTTCCGAAACGTACTGAGAAAGGACTGCCTGTGTCTTCGTGGAGCCTTGAGCCATCTACCGTCGGGAACGGCTAGATGCCGACTGATGGGCAGTGAAGGGCTTCGTTGTTTAGACACCTGGATTGCGATAGCTTGAAAGCAACCCAGTTATCAACGTTCCATGCCTTCCTTCATGCAAAGGGTGTCTGCGCTCTGGAGGAACCGTGAGCTGCAGTAGAAAATACAATTAGCCTACCACTGCTCCTGGGAGCTGTTCCACGACGTCCGTCTACCTCAAGCAGCAACTACACTTTAAGTCCGGCTTCAAAACCTACAGGGTTTTCCCGAACTGGTAGATAGTCTAGAGAAGTACTGTCACCTAGGCCTAACTAAGCCCTCACCTTGATATCCTTACACCACAGTCAGGACTCCCAGCATGGCAATGGTTACTAGGGTCACGAGCCACTGTGTCCACGGGATGTACAAGAGAGAGTCCGATGCGACTTGTTAATACGCTGCTTTGTCCTGCTGGAAATTGAGGCTTCCTGGGAAAGTTGATTTTCCTCATTGCAAAGTAGAGAGTTTGCGGCCCCAGGATTACCTGGTAAACACTGTTGTTGCCCATCTTCTCTTTGCTGCACAGTCGTCTTTGGGAGGACTAGTTATCTTCCACGAAAGAACACTTGGCTTTCAATTCCTGCCACGTCCTCATCCCTCCAAAATTGTTCGTGTTACGCCCACAACCCTGGACGACTCGCCTCAGGCCAACGTTCTACTTCTCTCGTCACAGACATAGGCGGGCCGCAGGCTCACGGCAGCGTTTGTCAAAGCGGTGCTTTAAATCTAGGAAGCGTTTCTGGCGTCTTAGGACACGGGGGTCTGCACTAGGATCCAAGATGTAAACGACGGACTGCCCGTCCTTTCTGGGCCTTGTGAGCGAAGCTCAGTTGAGGGCAACTATAGGCCGAAAGAAGGGCTGTGAAGGGCGTCTGTGGTTCAAATGCTAGGATGCGGCAAGTTGAAACGACTGTAGTATCTCCGTGCTATGCGCACCTTGGACGTGCCATGGAGAGACGGAAACAACAGGGTGCATGCTCTGCGGTCCATTTTGAAACTAAGGCTTGAAGGGAAACTTTATTTTCCTCATTGGGATTTAGAGAGCTGCGGGCTCAGTTCTCCCTGGGAAACAGTGTTGTTGCACAGTTGCCTTTGTGATGACAAGTGAATTTCCTGGAAGGAAATTGGATGTTGCCGTTCCTCAGTAAGTGCTCTTACTTCGGTTGTCCTCAGGGAAGGGGAGAACCACACGGGGCCTCTGGCCTTAAGCTACTGTTCAGGTTTTCTCATGAACGAGGTAGGCATGCAACAGACCCCATGCAGCCTTAGTCCCTGGGTTTCTTGAACCCTAGGAAGCATATCAGGTCTCTCTTGAGTCGCCGGTCTGCAATAGGATCCGAAACGGATAAAAGGGCCTCCTGTGTCTTCAGGGAGTTGTGAGCAATGCACCGCTGGCAGCAGCTAGATGCCGAGTCATGGGCAGTGAAGGGCTGCGTCAGAGAAACACCTAGGTTGGGATAGCTTAGAAACAGCCAGCTATCAGCGTTCTGTTCATTCCTTCATGCAAAACGTGTCTGCATTTCCGCCGAACCCAGAGCACACAAAACGTACAGTGTTTCGACCCCGCCTTCAGGGAACTCGCACGTGATGCAATTTACCCCAGGCGGCCACTGGACTTTCAGTGTAGCCTGAAAAATTTCGGGCTCTCCCTTGAAAGCCAGGTATTCTGGAGATACATTGTACAAACCGGCCTCACTAACCCATGACTTGCTCATCCTTTCACCACAATCACGACCCCCTGTATCACAAAGTTTACTCACTAAAGGGTGTAGTTGGTCAGCTGAACGTCCAGTAGGGAGTCAGAAACTGCAGCATAAGGCGCTGTGCCCTCGACTTAGAAACTGAAGCGTGATGGGAAGTTTATTTACCACACTGGAATGACGACACGCGGCCTCAAGGTTAACTGAGGAACAGTGTAGTGGCCTATCTTTTCTTCATTGCAGAATTGCCTTTGTGAGGACAAGTGATTCCCCCCCCCCAAACCCCGTGAGGCATACGTGGCCTTTCACTCCCTGCTAGGTGCTCATCCCTCAGCAATCGTCGGTGAGTAAGCCAAACATATAGGAGGACTGGCCCCAAGCTAAGGTACTGTTTTGTTCGTCACACAGATAGGCAGGCAACAGGTTCCAGGCAGCGTTTGTCAAAGCGGTGCTTTAAGTGTAGGAAGCATTTCTGGTGTCTTAGGACAAACAGGTCTGCACTGGGATCCAAGATGTACACGATGGACCGCCCGTCGCTTCTAGGAGCTGAGAGAAGTGTTCGGCTGAGGACAACCATATGCCGAAACAAGGGCAGTAAAGATCTTCTTTTGCTAAACATCTAGCATGTGGTAAGTGAAACAACTCAAGTATCTCCCTTCTAACGCACCTTGGGAGTACAAACTAGAGAGAGACACAGCAGGGTGAATGCTCTGTGTGGTCCCTCTTGAAAGTAAGGCTGCGAGTGAAACTTTGTTTTCCACACCAGCATTTACAGAGCCGCAGGCTCAATTCTCCCCAAGAAACACTGTTGCTGCACAGCTTCTCTTCATAACACAATTGCCATCGTGATGATGTGAGTTTCTAGGCAAGAAACTTGGAGGTTGCCATCCCTTGGTAGATGGTCATCCTTCAGTAGTCTTCAGGGAATGGGCCCACCACATGGGCCTCTAGCCTCAAGCTAACATCCAGGTGTTCTCATGACAGACGTAGGGAAGCAACAGTTTGCATAGAGCCTTAGTCCCCGTGGTTCGTGAACTCTAGGAAGCATATCAGCTCCCTTTTGGACTCACTTGTCAGCGCTAGGTTCCGAAACGTACTGAGAAAGGACTGCCTGTGTCTTCGTGGAGCCTTGAGCCATCTACCTTCGGGAACGGCTAGATGCCGACTGATGGGCAGTGAAGGGCTTCGTTGTTTAGACACCTGGATTGCGATAGCTTGAAAGCAACCCAATTATCAACGTTCCATGCCTTCCTTCATGCAAAGGGTGTCTGCGCTCTGGAGGAACCGTGAGCTGCAGTAGAAAATACAATTAGCCTACCACTGCTCCTGGGAGCTGTTCCACGACGTCCGTCTACCTCAAGCGGCAACTACACTTTAAGTCCGGCTTCAAAACCTACAGGGTTTTCCCGAACTGGTAGATAGTCTAGAGAAGTACTGTCACCTAGGCCTAACTAAGCCCTCACCTTGATATCCTTACACCACAGTCAGGACTCCCAGCATGGCAATGGTTACTAGGGTCACGAGCCACTGTGTCCACGGGATGTACAAGAGAGAGTCCGATGCGACTTGTTAATACGCTGCTTTGTCCTGCTGGAAATTGAGGCTTCCTGGGAAAGTTGATTTTCCTCATTGCAAAGTAGAGAGTTTGCGGCCCCAGGATTACCTGGTAAACACTGTTGTTGCCCATCTTCTCTTTGCTGCACAGTCGTCTTTGGGAGGACTAGTTATCTTCCACGAAAGAACACTTGGCTTTCAATTCCTGCCACGTCCTCATCCCTCCAAAATTGTTCGTGTTATGCCCACAACCCTGGACGACTCGCCTCAGGCCAACGTTCTACTTTACTTCTCTCGTCACAGACATAGGCGGGCCGCAGGCTCACGGCAGCGTTTGTCAAAGCGGTGCTTTAAATCTAGGAAGCGTTTCTGGCGTCTTAGGACACGGGGGTCTGCACTAGGATCCAAGATGTAAACGACGGACTGCCCGTCCTTTCTGGGCCTTGTGAGCGAAGCTCAGTTGAGGGCAACTATAGGCCGAAAGAAGGGCTGTGAAGGGCGTCTGTGGTTCAAATGCTAGGATGCGGCAAGTTGAAACGACTGTAGTATCTCCGTGCTATGCGCACCTTGGACGTGCCATGGAGAGACGGAAACAACAGGGTGCATGCTCTGCGGTCCATTTTGAAACTAAGGCTTGAAGGGAAACTTTATTTTCCTCATTGGGATTTAGAGAGCTGCGGGCTCAGTTCTCCCTGGGAAACAGTGTTGTTGCACAGTTGCCTTTGTGATGACAAGTGAATTTCCTGGAAGGAAATTGGATGTTGCCGTTCCTCAGTAAGTGCTCTTACTTCGGTTGTCCTCAGGGAAGGGGAGAACCACACGGGGCCTCTGGCCTTAAGCTACTGTTCAGGTTTTCTCATGAACGAGGTAGGCATGCAACAGACCCCATGCAGCCTTAGTCCCTGGGTTTCTTGAACCCTAGGAAGCATATCAGGTCTCTCTTGAGTCGCCGGTCTGCAATAGGATCCGAAACGGATAAAAGGGCCTCCTGTGTCTTCAGGGAGTTGTGAGCAATGCACCGCTGGCAGCAGCTAGATGCCGAGTCATGGGCAGTGAAGGGCTGCGTCAGAGCAACACCTAGGTTGGGATAGCTTAGAAACAGCCAGCTATCAGCGTTCTGTTCATTCCTTCATGCAAAACGTGTCTGCATTTCCGCCGAACCCAGAGCACACAAAACGTACAGTGTTTCGACCCCGCCTTCAGGGAACTCGCACGTGATGCAATTTACCCCAGGCGGCCACTGGACTTTCAGTGTAGCCTGAAAAATTTCGGGCTCTCCCTTGAAAGCCAGGTATTCTGGAGATACATTGTACAAACCGGCCTCACTAACCCATGACTTGCTCATCCTTTCACCACAATCACGACCCCCTGTATCACAAAGTTTACTCACTAAAGGGTGTAGTTGGTCAGCTGAACGTCCAGTAGGGAGTCAGAAACTGCAGCATAAGGCGCTGTGCCCTCGACTTAGAAACTGAAGCGTGATGGGAAGTTTATTTACCACACTGGAATGACGACACGCGGCCTCAAGGTTAACTGAGGAACAGTGTAGTGGCCTATCTTTTCTTCATTGCAGAATTGCCTTTGTGAGGACAAGTGATTTCCCCCCCCCCAACCCCGTGAGGCATACGTGGCCTTTCACTCCCTGCTAGGTGCTCATCCCTCAGCAATCGTCGGTGAGTAAGCCAAACATATAGGAGGACTGGCCCCAAGCTAAGGTACTGTTTTGTTCGTCACACAGATAGGCAGGCAACAGGTTCCAGGCAGCGTTTGTCAAAGCGGTGCTTTAAGTGTAGGAAGCATTTCTGGTGTCTTAGGACAAACAGGTCTGCACTGGGATCCAAGATGTACACGATGGACCGCCCGTCGCTTCTAGAAGCTGAGAGAAGTGTTCGGCTGAGGACAACCATATGCCGAAACAAGGGCAGTAAAGATCTTCTTTTGCTAAACATCTAGCATGTGGTAAGTGAAACAACTCAAGTATCTCCCTTCTAACGCACCTTGGGAGTACAAACTAGAGAGAGACACAGCAGGGTGAATGCTCTGTGTGGTCCCTCTTGAAAGTAAGGCTGCGAGTGAAACTTTGTTTTCCTCACCGGCATTTACAGAGCCGCAGGCTCAATTCTCCCCAAGAAACACTGTTGCTGCACAGCTTCTCTTCATAACACAATTGCCATCGTGATGATGTGAGTTTCTAGGCAAGAAACTTGGAGGTTGCCATCCCTTGGTAGATGGTCATCCTTCAGTAGTCTTCAGGGAATAGGCCCACCACATGGGGCCTCTAGCCTCAAGCTAACGTCCAGGTGTTCTCATGACAGACTTAGGGAAGCAACAGATTGCATAGAGCCTTAGTCCCCGTGGTTCGTGAACTCTAGGAAGCATATCAGCTCCCTTTTGGACTCACTTGTCAGCGCTAGGTTCCGAAACGTACTGAGAAAGGACTGCCTGTGTCTTCGTGGAGCCTTGAGCCATCTACCGTCGGGAACGGCTAGATGCCGACTGATGGGCAGTGAAGGGCTTCGTTGTTTAGACACCTGGATTGCGATAGCTTGAAAGCAACCCAGTTATCAACGTTCCATGCCTTCCTTCATGCAAAGGGTGTCTGCGCTCTGGAGGAACCGTGAGCTGCAGTAGAAAATACAATTAGCCTACCACTGCTCCTGGGAGCTGTTCCACGACGTCCGTCTACCTCAAGCAGCAACTACACTTTAAGTCCGGCTTCAAAACCTACAGGGTTTTCCCGAACTGGTAGATAGTCTAGAGAAGTACTGTCACCTAGGCCTAACTAAGCCCTCACCTTGATATCCTTACACCACAGTCAGGACTCCCAGCATGGCAATGGTTACTAGGGTCACGAGCCACTGTGTCCACGGGATGTACAAGAGAGAGTCCGATGCGACTTGTTAATACGCTGCTTTGTCCTGCTGGAAATTGAGGCTTCCTGGGAAAGTTGATTTTCCTCATTGCAAAGTAGAGAGTTTGCGGCCCCAGGATTACCTGGTAAACACTGTTGTTGCCCATCTTCTCTTTGCTGCACAGTCGTCTTTGGGAGGACTAGTTATCTTCCACGAAAGAACACTTGGCTTTCAATTCCTGCCACGTCCTCATCCCTCCAAAATTGTTCGTGTTACGCCCACAACCCTGGACGACTCGCCTCAGGCCAACGTTCTACTTCTCTCGTCACAGACATAGGCGGGCCGCAGGCTCACGGCAGCGTTTGTCAAAGCGGTGCTTTAAATCTAGGAAGCGTTTCTGGCGTCTTAGGACACGGGGGTCTGCACTAGGATCCAAGATGTAAACGACGGACTGCCCGTCCTTTCTGGGCCTTGTGAGCGAAGCTCAGTTGAGGGCAACTATAGGCCGAAAGAAGGGCTGTGAAGGGCGTCTGTGGTTCAAATGCTAGGATGCGGCAAGTTGAAACGACTGTAGTATCTCCGTGCTATGCGCACCTTGGACGTGCCATGGAGAGACGGAAACAACAGGGTGCATGCTCTGCGGTCCATTTTGAAACTAAGGCTTGAAGGGAAACTTTATTTTCCTCATTGGGATTTAGAGAGCTGCGGGCTCAGTTCTCCCTGGGAAACAGTGTTGTTGCACAGTTGCCTTTGTGATGACAAGTGAATTTCCTGGAAGGAAATTGGATGTTGCCGTTCCTCAGTAAGTGCTCTTACTTCGGTTGTCCTCAGGGAAGGGGAGAACCACACGGGGCCTCTGGCCTTAAGCTACTGTTCAGGTTTTCTCATGAACGAGGTAGGCATGCAACAGACCCCATGCAGCCTTAGTCCCTGGGTTTCTTGAACCCTAGGAAGCATATCAGGTCTCTCTTGAGTCGCCGGTCTGCAATAGGATCCGAAACGGATAAAAGGGCCTCCTGTGTCTTCAGGGAGTTGTGAGCAATGCACCGCTGGCAGCAGCTAGATGCCGAGTCATGGGCAGTGAAGGGCTGCGTCAGAGAAACACCTAGGTTGGGATAGCTTAGAAACAGCCAGCTATCAGCGTTCTGTTCATTCCTTCATGCAAAACGTGTCTGCATTTCCGCCGAACCCAGAGCACACAAAACGTACAGTGTTTCGACCCCGCCTTCAGGGAACTCGCACGTGATGCAATTTACCCCAGGCGGCCACTGGACTTTCAGTGTAGCCTGAAAAATTTCGGGCTCTCCCTTGAAAGCCAGGTATTCTGGAGATACATTGTACAAACCGGCCTCACTAACCCATGACTTGCTCATCCTTTCACCACAATCACGACCCCCTGTATCACAAAGTTTACTCACTAAAGGGTGTAGTTGGTCAGCTGAACGTCCAGTAGGGAGTCAGAAACTGCAGCATAAGGCGCTGTGCCCTCGACTTAGAAACTGAAGCGTGATGGGAAGTTTATTTACCACACTGGAATGACGACACGCGGCCTCAAGGTTAACTGAGGAACAGTGTAGTGGCCTATCTTTTCTTCATTGCAGAATTGCCTTTGTGAGGACAAGTGATTCCCCCCCCCCAAACCCCGTGAGGCATACGTGGCCTTTCACTCCCTGCTAGGTGCTCATCCCTCAGCAATCGTCGGTGAGTAAGCCAAACATATAGGAGGACTGGCCCCAAGCTAAGGTACTGTTTTGTTCGTCACACAGATAGGCAGGCAACAGGTTCCAGGCAGCGTTTGTCAAAGCGGTGCTTTAAGTGTAGGAAGCATTTCTGGTGTCTTAGGACAAACAGGTCTGCACTGGGATCCAAGATGTACACGATGGACCGCCCGTCGCTTCTAGGAGCTGAGAGAAGTGTTCGGCTGAGGACAACCATATGCCGAAACAAGGGCAGTAAAGATCTTCTTTTGCTAAACATCTAGCATGTGGTAAGTGAAACAACTCAAGTATCTCCCTTCTAACGCACCTTGGGAGTACAAACTAGAGAGAGACACAGCAGGGTGAATGCTCTGTGTGGTCCCTCTTGAAAGTAAGGCTGCGAGTGAAACTTTGTTTTCCTCACCGGCATTTACAGAGCCGCAGGCTCAATTCTCCCCAAGAAACACTGTTGCTGCACAGCTTCTCTTCATAACACAATTGCCATCGTGATGATGTGAGTTTCTAGGCAAGAAACTTGGAGGTTGCCATCCCTTGGTAGATGGTCATCCTTCAGTAGTCTTCAGGGAATAGGCCCACCACATGGGGCCTCTAGCCTCAAGCTAACGTCCAGGTGTTCTCATGACAGACTTAGGGAAGCAACAGATTGCATAGAGCCTTAGTCCCCGTGGTTCGTGAACTCTAGGAAGCATATCAGCTCCCTTTTGGACTCACTTGTCAGCGCTAGGTTCCGAAACGTACTGAGAAAGGACTGCCTGTGTCTTCGTGGAGCCTTGAGCCATCTACCGTCGGGAACGGCTAGATGCCGACTGATGGGCAGTGAAGGGCTTCGTTGTTTAGACACCTGGATTGCGATAGCTTGAAAGCAACCCAGTTATCAACGTTCCATGCCTTCCTTCATGCAAAGGGTGTCTGCGCTCTGGAGGAACCGTGAGCTGCAGTAGAAAATACAATTAGCCTACCACTGCTCCTGGGAGCTGTTCCACGACGTCCGTCTACCTCAAGCAGCAACTACACTTTAAGTCCGGCTTCAAAACCTACAGGGTTTTCCCGAACTGGTAGATAGTCTAGAGAAGTACTGTCACCTAGGCCTAACTAAGCCCTCACCTTGATATCCTTACACCACAGTCAGGACTCCCAGCATGGCAATGGTTACTAGGGTCACGAGCCACTGTGTCCACGGGATGTACAAGAGAGAGTCCGATGCGACTTGTTAATACGCTGCTTTGTCCTGCTGGAAATTGAGGCTTCCTGGGAAAGTTGATTTTCCTCATTGCAAAGTAGAGAGTTTGCGGCCCCAGGATTACCTGGTAAACACTGTTGTTGCCCATCTTCTCTTTGCTGCACAGTCGTCTTTGGGAGGACTAGTTATCTTCCACGAAAGAACACTTGGCTTTCAATTCCTGCCACGTCCTCATCCCTCCAAAATTGTTCGTGTTACGCCCACAACCCTGGACGACTCGCCTCAGGCCAACGTTCTACTTCTCTCGTCACAGACATAGGCGGGCCGCAGGCTCACGGCAGCGTTTGTCAAAGCGGTGCTTTAAATCTAGGAAGCGTTTCTGGCGTCTTAGGACACGGGGGTCTGCACTAGGATCCAAGATGTAAACGACGGACTGCCCGTCCTTTCTGGGCCTTGTGAGCGAAGCTCAGTTGAGGGCAACTATAGGCCGAAAGAAGGGCTGTGAAGGGCGTCTGTGGTTCAAATGCTAGGATGCGGCAAGTTGAAACGACTGTAGTATCTCCGTGCTATGCGCACCTTGGACGTGCCATGGAGAGACGGAAACAACAGGGTGCATGCTCTGCGGTCCATTTTGAAACTAAGGCTTGAAGGGAAACTTTATTTTCCTCATTGGGATTTAGAGAGCTGCGGGCTCAGTTCTCCCTGGGAAACAGTGTTGTTGCACAGTTGCCTTTGTGATGACAAGTGAATTTCCTGGAAGGAAATTGGATGTTGCCGTTCCTCAGTAAGTGCTCTTACTTCGGTTGTCCTCAGGGAAGGGGAGAACCACACGGGGCCTCTGGCCTTAAGCTACTGTTCAGGTTTTCTCATGAACGAGGTAGGCATGCAACAGACCCCATGCAGCCTTAGTCCCTGGGTTTCTTGAACCCTAGGAAGCATATCAGGTCTCTCTTGAGTCGCCGGTCTGCAATAGGATCCGAAACGGATAAAAGGGCCTCCTGTGTCTTCAGGGAGTTGTGAGCAATGCACTGCTGGCAGCAGCTAGATGCCGAGTCATGGGCAGTGAAGGGCTGCGTCAGAGAAACACCTAGGTTGGGATAGCTTAGAAACAGCCAGCTATCAGCGTTCTGTTCATTCCTTCATGCAAAACGTGTCTGCATTTCCGCCGAACCCAGAGCACACAAAACGTACAGTGTTTCGACCCCGCCTTCAGGGAACTCGCACGTGATGCAATTTACCCCAGGCGGCCACTGGACTTTCAGTGTAGCCTGAAAAATTTCGGGCTCTCCCTTGAAAGCCAGGTATTCTGGAGATACATTGTACAAACCGGCCTCACTAACCCATGACTTGCTCATCCTTTCACCACAATCACGACCCCCTGTATCACAAAGTTTACTCACTAAAGGGTGTAGTTGGTCAGCTGAACGTCCAGTAGGGAGTCAGAAACTGCAGCATAAGGCGCTGTGCCCTCGACTTAGAAACTGAAGCGTGATGGGAAGTTTATTTACCACACTGGAATGACGACACGCGGCCTCAAGGTTAACTGAGGAACAGTGTAGTGGCCTATCTTTTCTTCATTGCAGAATTGCCTTTGTGAGGACAAGTGATTCCCCCCCCCCAAACCCCGTGAGGCATACGTGGCCTTTCACTCCCTGCTAGGTGCTCATCCCTCAGCAATCGTCGGTGAGTAAGCCAAACATATAGGAGGACTGGCCCCAAGCTAAGGTACTGTTTTGTTCGTCACACAGATAGGCAGGCAACAGGTTCCAGGCAGCGTTTGTCAAAGCGGTGCTTTAAGTGTAGGAAGCATTTCTGGTGTCTTAGGACAAACAGGTCTGCACTGGGATCCAAGATGTACACGATGGACCGCCCGTCGCTTCTAGAAGCTGAGAGAAGTGTTCGGCTGAGGACAACCATATGCCGAAACAAGGGCAGTAAAGATCTTCTTTTGCTAAACATCTAGCATGTGGTAAGTGAAACAACTCAAGTATCTCCCTTCTAACGCACCTTGGGAGTACAAACTAGAGAGAGACACAGCAGGGTGAATGCTCTGTGTGGTCCCTCTTGAAAGTAAGGCTGCGAGTGAAACTTTGTTTTCCACACCAGCATTTACAGAGCCGCAGGCTCAATTCTCCCCAAGAAACACTGTTGCTGCACAGCTTCTCTTCATAACACAATTGCCATCGTGATGATGTGAGTTTCTAGGCAAGAAACTTGGAGGTTGCCATCCCTTGGTAGATGGTCATCCTTCAGTAGTCTTCAGGGAATGGGCCCACCACATGGGCCTCTAGCCTCAAGCTAACGTCCAGGTGTTCTCATGACAGACGTAGGGAAGCAACAGTTTGCATAGAGCCTTAGTCCCCGTGGTTCGTGAACTCTAGGAAGCATATCAGCTCCCTTTTGGACTCACTTGTCAGCGCTAGGTTCCGAAACGTACTGAGAAAGGACTGCCTGTGTCTTCGTGGAGCCTTGAGCCATCTACCTTCGGGAACGGCTAGATGCCGACTGATGGGCAGTGAAGGGCTTCGTTGTTTAGACACCTGGATTGCGATAGCTTGAAAGCAACCCAATTATCAACGTTCCATGCCTTCCTTCATGCAAAGGGTGTCTGCGCTCTGGAGGAACCGTGAGCTGCAGTAGAAAATACAATTAGCCTACCACTGCTCCTGGGAGCTGTTCCACGACGTCCGTCTACCTCAAGCGGCAACTACACTTTAAGTCCGGCTTCAAAACCTACAGGGTTTTCCCGAACTGGTAGATAGTCTAGAGAAGTACTGTCACCTAGGCCTAACTAAGCCCTCACCTTGATATCCTTACACCACAGTCAGGACTCCCAGCATGGCAATGGTTACTAGGGTCACGAGCCACTGTGTCCACGGGATGTACAAGAGAGAGTCCGATGCGACTTGTTAATACGCTGCTTTGTCCTGCTGGAAATTGAGGCTTCCTGGGAAAGTTGATTTTCCTCATTGCAAAGTAGAGAGTTTGCGGCCCCAGGATTACCTGGTAAACACTGTTGTTGCCCATCTTCTCTTTGCTGCACAGTCGTCTTTGGGAGGACTAGTTATCTTCCACGAAAGAACACTTGGCTTTCAATTCCTGCCACGTCCTCATCCCTCCAAAATTGTTCGTGTTATGCCCACAACCCTGGACGACTCGCCTCAGGCCAACGTTCTACTTTACTTCTCTCGTCACAGACATAGGCGGGCCGCAGGCTCACGGCAGCGTTTGTCAAAGCGGTGCTTTAAATCTAGGAAGCGTTTCTGGCGTCTTAGGACACGGGGGTCTGCACTAGGATCCAAGATGTAAACGACGGACTGCCCGTCCTTTCTGGGCCTTGTGAGCGAAGCTCAGTTGAGGGCAACTATAGGCCGAAAGAAGGGCTGTGAAGGGCGTCTGTGGTTCAAATGCTAGGATGCGGCAAGTTGAAACGACTGTAGTATCTCCGTGCTATGCGCACCTTGGACGTGCCATGGAGAGACGGAAACAACAGGGTGCATGCTCTGCGGTCCATTTTGAAACTAAGGCTTGAAGGGAAACTTTATTTTCCTCATTGGGATTTAGAGAGCTGCGGGCTCAGTTCTCCCTGGGAAACAGTGTTGTTGCACAGTTGCCTTTGTGATGACAAGTGAATTTCCTGGAAGGAAATTGGATGTTGCCGTTCCTCAGTAAGTGCTCTTACTTCGGTTGTCCTCAGGGAAGGGGAGAACCACACGGGGCCTCTGGCCTTAAGCTACTGTTCAGGTTTTCTCATGAACGAGGTAGGCATGCAACAGACCCCATGCAGCCTTAGTCCCTGGGTTTCTTGAACCCTAGGAAGCATATCAGGTCTCTCTTGAGTCGCCGGTCTGCAATAGGATCCGAAACGGATAAAAGGGCCTCCTGTGTCTTCAGGGAGTTGTGAGCAATGCACCGCTGGCAGCAGCTAGATGCCGAGTCATGGGCAGTGAAGGGCTGCGTCAGAGCAACACCTAGGTTGGGATAGCTTAGAAACAGCCAGCTATCAGCGTTCTGTTCATTCCTTCATGCAAAACGTGTCTGCATTTCCGCCGAACCCAGAGCACACAAAACGTACAGTGTTTCGACCCCGCCTTCAGGGAACTCGCACGTGATGCAATTTACCCCAGGCGGCCACTGGACTTTCAGTGTAGCCTGAAAAATTTCGGGCTCTCCCTTGAAAGCCAGGTATTCTGGAGATACATTGTACAAACCGGCCTCACTAACCCATGACTTGCTCATCCTTTCACCACAATCACGACCCCCTGTATCACAAAGTTTACTCACTAAAGGGTGTAGTTGGTCAGCTGAACGTCCAGTAGGGAGTCAGAAACTGCAGCATAAGGCGCTGTGCCCTCGACTTAGAAACTGAAGCGTGATGGGAAGTTTATTTACCACACTGGAATGACGACACGCGGCCTCAAGGTTAACTGAGGAACAGTGTAGTGGCCTATCTTTTCTTCATTGCAGAATTGCCTTTGTGAGGACAAGTGATTTCCCCCCCCCCAACCCCGTGAGGCATACGTGGCCTTTCACTCCCTGCTAGGTGCTCATCCCTCAGCAATCGTCGGTGAGTAAGCCAAACATATAGGAGGACTGGCCCCAAGCTAAGGTACTGTTTTGTTCGTCACACAGATAGGCAGGCACCAGGTTCCAGGCAGCGTTTGTCAAAGCGGTGCTTTAAGTGTAGGAAGCATTTCTGGTGTCTTAGGACAAACAGGTCTGCACTGGGATCCAAGATGTACACGATGGACCGCCCGTCGCTTCTAGAAGCTGAGAGAAGTGTTCGGCTGAGGACAACCATATGCCGAAACAAGGGCAGTAAAGATCTTCTTTTGCTAAACATCTAGCATGTGGTAAGTGAAACAACTCAAGTATCTCCCTTCTAACGCACCTTGGGAGTACAAACTAGAGAGAGACACAGCAGGGTGAATGCTCTGTGTGGTCCCTCTTGAAAGTAAGGCTGCGAGTGAAACTTTGTTTTCCTCACCGGCATTTACAGAGCCGCAGGCTCAATTCTCCCCAAGAAACACTGTTGCTGCACAGCTTCTCTTCATAACACAATTGCCATCGTGATGATGTGAGTTTCTAGGCAAGAAACTTGGAGGTTGCCATCCCTTGGTAGATGGTCATCCTTCAGTAGTCTTCAGGGAATAGGCCCACCACATGGGGCCTCTAGCCTCAAGCTAACGTCCAGGTGTTCTCATGACAGACTTAGGGAAGCAACAGATTGCATAGAGCCTTAGTCCCCGTGGTTCGTGAACTCTAGGAAGCATATCAGCTCCCTTTTGGACTCACTTGTCAGCGCTAGGTTCCGAAACGTACTGAGAAAGGACTGCCTGTGTCTTCGTGGAGCCTTGAGCCATCTACCGTCGGGAACGGCTAGATGCCGACTGATGGGCAGTGAAGGGCTTCGTTGTTTAGACACCTGGATTGCGATAGCTTGAAAGCAACCCAGTTATCAACGTTCCATGCCTTCCTTCATGCAAAGGGTGTCTGCGCTCTGGAGGAACCGTGAGCTGCAGTAGAAAATACAATTAGCCTACCACTGCTCCTGGGAGCTGTTCCACGACGTCCGTCTACCTCAAGCGGCAACTACACTTTAAGTCCGGCTTCAAAACCTACAGGGTTTTCCCGAACTGGTAGATAGTCTAGAGAAGTACTGTCACCTAGGCCTAACTAAGCCCTCACCTTGATATCCTTACACCACAGTCAGGACTCCCAGCATGGCAATGGTTACTAGGGTCACGAGCCACTGTGTCCACGGGATGTACAAGAGAGAGTCCGATGCGACTTGTTAATACGCTGCTTTGTCCTGCTGGAAATTGAGGCTTCCTGGGAAAGTTGATTTTCCTCATTGCAAAGTAGAGAGTTTGCGGCCCCAGGATTACCTGGTAAACACTGTTGTTGCCCATCTTCTCTTTGCTGCACAGTCGTCTTTGGGAGGACTAGTTATCTTCCACGAAAGAACACTTGGCTTTCAATTCCTGCCACGTCCTCATCCCTCCAAAATTGTTCGTGTTACGCCCACAACCCTGGACGACTCGCCTCAGGCCAACGTTCTACTTCTCTCGTCACAGACATAGGCGGGCCGCAGGCTCACGGCAGCGTTTGTCAAAGCGGTGCTTTAAATCTAGGAAGCGTTTCTGGCGTCTTAGGACACGGGGGTCTGCACTAGGATCCAAGATGTAAACGACGGACTGCCCGTCCTTTCTGGGCCTTGTGAGCGAAGCTCAGTTGAGGGCAACTATAGGCCGAAAGAAGGGCTGTGAAGGGCGTCTGTGGTTCAAATGCTAGGATGCGGCAAGTTGAAACGACTGTAGTATCTCCGTGCTATGCGCACCTTGGACGTGCCATGGAGAGACGGAAACAACAGGGTGCATGCTCTGCGGTCCATTTTGAAACTAAGGCTTGAAGGGAAACTTTATTTTCCTCATTGGGATTTAGAGAGCTGCGGGCTCAGTTCTCCCTGGGAAACAGTGTTGTTGCACAGTTGCCTTTGTGATGACAAGTGAATTTCCTGGAAGGAAATTGGATGTTGCCGTTCCTCAGTAAGTGCTCTTACTTCGGTTGTCCTCAGGGAAGGGGAGAACCACACGGGGCCTCTGGCCTTAAGCTACTGTTCAGGTTTTCTCATGAACGAGGTAGGCATGCAACAGACCCCATGCAGCCTTAGTCCCTGGGTTTCTTGAACCCTAGGAAGCATATCAGGTCTCTCTTGAGTCGCCGGTCTGCAATAGGATCCGAAACGGATAAAAGGGCCTCCTGTGTCTTCAGGGAGTTGTGAGCAATGCACCGCTGGCAGCAGCTAGATGCCGAGTCATGGGCAGTGAAGGGCTGCGTCAGAGAAACACCTAGGTTGGGATAGCTTAGAAACAGCCAGCTATCAGCGTTCTGTTCATTCCTTCATGCAAAACGTGTCTGCATTTCCGCCGAACCCAGAGCACACAAAACGTACAGTGTTTCGACCCCGCCTTCAGGGAACTCGCACGTGATGCAATTTACCCCAGGCGGCCACTGGACTTTCAGTGTAGCCTGAAAAATTTCGGGCTCTCCCTTGAAAGCCAGGTATTCTGGAGATACATTGTACAAACCGGCCTCACTAACCCATGACTTGCTCATCCTTTCACCACAATCACGACCCCCTGTATCACAAAGTTTACTCACTAAAGGGTGTAGTTGGTCAGCTGAACGTCCAGTAGGGAGTCAGAAACTGCAGCATAAGGCGCTGTGCCCTCGACTTAGAAACTGAAGCGTGATGGGAAGTTTATTTACCACACTGGAATGACGACACGCGGCCTCAAGGTTAACTGAGGAACAGTGTAGTGGCCTATCTTTTCTTCATTGCAGAATTGCCTTTGTGAGGACAAGTGATTTCCCCCCCCCCAACCCCGTGAGGCATACGTGGCCTTTCACTCCCTGCTAGGTGCTCATCCCTCAGCAATCGTTGGTGAGTAAGCCAAACATATAGGAGGACTGGCCCCAAGCTAAGGTACTGTTTTGTTCGTCACACAGATAGGCAGGCAACAGGTTCCAGGCAGCGTTTGTCAAAGCGGTGCTTTAAGTGTAGGAAGCATTTCTGGTGTCTTAGGACAAACAGGTCTGCACTGGGATCCAAGATGTACACGATGGACCGCCCGTCGCTTCTAGAAGCTGAGAGAAGTGTTCGGCTGAGGACAACCATATGCCGAAACAAGGGCAGTAAAGATCTTCTTTTGCTAAACATCTAGCATGTGGTAAGTGAAACAACTCAAGTATCTCCCTTCTAACGCACCTTGGGAGTACAAACTAGAGAGAGACACAGCAGGGTGAATGCTCTGTGTGGTCCCTCTTGAAAGTAAGGCTGCGAGTGAAACTTTGTTTTCCTCACCGGCATTTACAGAGCCGCAGGCTCAATTCTCCCCAAGAAACACTGTTGCTGCACAGCTTCTCTTCATAACACAATTGCCATCGTGATGATGTGAGTTTCTAGGCAAGAAACTTGGAGGTTGCCATCCCTTGGTAGATGGTCATCCTTCAGTAGTCTTCAGGGAATGGGCCCACCACATGGGCCTCTAGCCTCAAGCTAACGTCCAGGTGTTCTCATGACAGACGTAGGGAAGCAACAGTTTGCATAGAGCCTTAGTCCCCGTGGTTCGTGAACTCTAGGAAGCATATCAGCTCCCTTTTGGACTCACTTGTCAGCGCTAGGTTCCGAAACGTACTGAGAAAGGACTGCCTGTGTCTTCGTGGAGCCTTGAGCCATCTACCTTCGGGAACGGCTAGATGCCGACTGATGGGCAGTGAAGGGCTTCGTTGTTTAGACACCTGGATTGCGATAGCTTGAAAGCAACCCAATTATCAACGTTCCATGCCTTCCTTCATGCAAAGGGTGTCTGCGCTCTGGAGGAACCGTGAGCTGCAGTAGAAAATACAATTAGCCTACCACTGCTCCTGGGAGCTGTTCCACGACGTCCGTCTACCTCAAGCGGCAACTACACTTTAAGTCCGGCTTCAAAACCTACAGGGTTTTCCCGAACTGGTAGATAGTCTAGAGAAGTACTGTCACCTAGGCCTAACTAAGCCCTCACCTTGATATCCTTACACCACAGTCAGGACTCCCAGCATGGCAATGGTTACTAGGGTCACGAGCCACTGTGTCCACGGGATGTACAAGAGAGAGTCCGATGCGACTTGTTAATACGCTGCTTTGTCCTGCTGGAAATTGAGGCTTCCTGGGAAAGTTGATTTTCCTCATTGCAAAGTAGAGAGTTTGCGGCCCCAGGATTACCTGGTAAACACTGTTGTTGCCCATCTTCTCTTTGCTGCACAGTCGTCTTTGGGAGGACTAGTTATCTTCCACGAAAGAACACTTGGCTTTCAATTCCTGCCACGTCCTCATCCCTCCAAAATTGTTCGTGTTATGCCCACAACCCTGGACGACTCGCCTCAGGCCAACGTTCTACTTTACTTCTCTCGTCACAGACATAGGCGGGCCGCAGGCTCACGGCAGCGTTTGTCAAAGCGGTGCTTTAAATCTAGGAAGCGTTTCTGGCGTCTTAGGACACGGGGGTCTGCACTAGGATCCAAGATGTAAACGACGGACTGCCCGTCCTTTCTGGGCCTTGTGAGCGAAGCTCAGTTGAGGGCAACTATAGGCCGAAAGAAGGGCTGTGAAGGGCGTCTGTGGTTCAAATGCTAGGATGCGGCAAGTTGAAACGACTGTAGTATCTCCGTGCTATGCGCACCTTGGACGTGCCATGGAGAGACGGAAACAACAGGGTGCATGCTCTGCGGTCCATTTTGAAACTAAGGCTTGAAGGGAAACTTTATTTTCCTCATTGGGATTTAGAGAGCTGCGGGCTCAGTTCTCCCTGGGAAACAGTGTTGTTGCACAGTTGCCTTTGTGATGACAAGTGAATTTCCTGGAAGGAAATTGGATGTTGCCGTTCCTCAGTAAGTGCTCTTACTTCGGTTGTCCTCAGGGAAGGGGAGAACCACACGGGGCCTCTGGCCTTAAGCTACTGTTCAGGTTTTCTCATGAACGAGGTAGGCATGCAACAGACCCCATGCAGCCTTAGTCCCTGGGTTTCTTGAACCCTAGGAAGCATATCAGGTCTCTCTTGAGTCGCCGGTCTGCAATAGGATCCGAAACGGATAAAAGGGCCTCCTGTGTCTTCAGGGAGTTGTGAGCAATGCACCGCTGGCAGCAGCTAGATGCCGAGTCATGGGCAGTGAAGGGCTGCGTCAGAGCAACACCTAGGTTGGGATAGCTTAGAAACAGCCAGCTATCAGCGTTCTGTTCATTCCTTCATGCAAAACGTGTCTGCATTTCCGCCGAACCCAGAGCACACAAAACGTACAGTGTTTCGACCCCGCCTTCAGGGAACTCGCACGTGATGCAATTTACCCCAGGCGGCCACTGGACTTTCAGTGTAGCCTGAAAAATTTCGGGCTCTCCCTTGAAAGCCAGGTATTCTGGAGATACATTGTACAAACCGGCCTCACTAACCCATGACTTGCTCATCCTTTCACCACAATCACGACCCCCTGTATCACAAAGTTTACTCACTAAAGGGTGTAGTTGGTCAGCTGAACGTCCAGTAGGGAGTCAGAAACTGCAGCATAAGGCGCTGTGCCCTCGACTTAGAAACTGAAGCGTGATGGGAAGTTTATTTACCACACTGGAATGACGACACGCGGCCTCAAGGTTAACTGAGGAACAGTGTAGTGGCCTATCTTTTCTTCATTGCAGAATTGCCTTTGTGAGGACAAGTGATTTCCCCCCCCCCAACCCCGTGAGGCATACGTGGCCTTTCACTCCCTGCTAGGTGCTCATCCCTCAGCAATCGTCGGTGAGTAAGCCAAACATATAGGAGGACTGGCCCCAAGCTAAGGTACTGTTTTGTTCGTCACACAGATAGGCAGGCACCAGGTTCCAGGCAGCGTTTGTCAAAGCGGTGCTTTAAGTGTAGGAAGCATTTCTGGTGTCTTAGGACAAACAGGTCTGCACTGGGATCCAAGATGTACACGATGGACCGCCCGTCGCTTCTAGAAGCTGAGAGAAGTGTTCGGCTGAGGACAACCATATGCCGAAACAAGGGCAGTAAAGATCTTCTTTTGCTAAACATCTAGCATGTGGTAAGTGAAACAACTCAAGTATCTCCCTTCTAACGCACCTTGGGAGTACAAACTAGAGAGAGACACAGCAGGGTGAATGCTCTGTGTGGTCCCTCTTGAAAGTAAGGCTGCGAGTGAAACTTTGTTTTCCTCACCGGCATTTACAGAGCCGCAGGCTCAATTCTCCCCAAGAAACACTGTTGCTGCACAGCTTCTCTTCATAACACAATTGCCATCGTGATGATGTGAGTTTCTAGGCAAGAAACTTGGAGGTTGCCATCCCTTGGTAGATGGTCATCCTTCAGTAGTCTTCAGGGAATAGGCCCACCACATGGGGCCTCTAGCCTCAAGCTAACGTCCAGGTGTTCTCATGACAGACTTAGGGAAGCAACAGATTGCATAGAGCCTTAGTCCCCGTGGTTCGTGAACTCTAGGAAGCATATCAGCTCCCTTTTGGACTCACTTGTCAGCGCTAGGTTCCGAAACGTACTGAGAAAGGACTGCCTGTGTCTTCGTGGAGCCTTGAGCCATCTACCGTCGGGAACGGCTAGATGCCGACTGATGGGCAGTGAAGGGCTTCGTTGTTTAGACACCTGGATTGCGATAGCTTGAAAGCAACCCAGTTATCAACGTTCCATGCCTTCCTTCATGCAAAGGGTGTCTGCACTCTGGAGGAACCGTGAGCTGCAGTAGAAAATACAATTAGCCTACCACTGCTCCTGGGAGCTGTTCCACGACGTCCGTCTACCTCAAGCGGCAACTACACTTTAAGTCCGGCTTCAAAACCTACAGGGTTTTCCCGAACTGGTAGATAGTCTAGAGAAGTACTGTCACCTAGGCCTAACTAAGCCCTCACCTTGATATCCTTACACCACAGTCAGGACTCCCAGCATGGCAATGGTTACTAGGGTCACGAGCCACTGTGTCCACGGGATGTACAAGAGAGAGTCCGATGCGACTTGTTAATACGCTGCTTTGTCCTGCTGGAAATTGAGGCTTCCTGGGAAAGTTGATTTTCCTCATTGCAAAGTAGAGAGTTTGCGGCCCCAGGATTACCTGGTAAACACTGTTGTTGCCCATCTTCTCTTTGCTGCACAGTCGTCTTTGGGAGGACTAGTTATCTTCCACGAAAGAACACTTGGCTTTCAATTCCTGCCACGTCCTCATCCCTCCAAAATTGTTCGTGTTACGCCCACAACCCTGGACGACTCGCCTCAGGCCAACGTTCTACTTCTCTCGTCACAGACATAGGCGGGCCGCAGGCTCACGGCAGCCTTTGTCAAAGCGGTGCTTTAAATCTAGGAAGCGTTTCTGGCGTCTTAGGACACGGGGGTCTGCACTAGGATCCAAGATGTAAACGACGGACTGCCCGTCCTTTCTGGGCCTTGTGAGCGAAGCTCAGTTGAGGGCAACTATAGGCCGAAAGAAGGGCTGTGAAGGGCGTCTGTGGTTCAAATGCTAGGATGCGGCAAGTTGAAACGACTGTAGTATCTCCGTGCTATGCGCACCTTGGACGTGCCATGGAGAGACGGAAACAACAGGGTGCATGCTCTGCGGTCCATTTTGAAACTAAGGCTTGAAGGGAAACTTTATTTTCCTCATTGGGATTTAGAGAGCTGCGGGCTCAGTTCTCCCTGGGAAACAGTGTTGTTGCACAGTTGCCTTTGTGATGACAAGTGAATTTCCTGGAAGGAAATTGGATGTTGCCGTTCCTCAGTAAGTGCTCTTACTTCGGTTGTCCTCAGGGAAGGGGAGAACCACACGGGGCCTCTGGCCTTAAGCTACTGTTCAGGTTTTCTCATGAACGAGGTAGGCATGCAACAGACCCCATGCAGCCTTAGTCCCTGGGTTTCTTGAACCCTAGGAAGCATATCAGGTCTCTCTTGAGTCGCCGGTCTGCAATAGGATCCGAAACGGATAAAAGGGCCTCCTGTGTCTTCAGGGAGTTGTGAGCAATGCACCGCTGGCAGCAGCTAGATGCCGAGTCATGGGCAGTGAAGGGCTGCGTCAGAGCAACACCTAGGTTGGGATAGCTTAGAAACAGCCAGCTATCAGCGTTCTGTTCATTCCTTCATGCAAAACGTGTCTGCATTTCCGCCGAACCCAGAGCACACAAAACGTACAGTGTTTCGACCCCGCCTTCAGGGAACTCGCACGTGATGCAATTTACCCCAGGCGGCCACTGGACTTTCAGTGTAGCCTGAAAAATTTCGGGCTCTCCCTTGAAAGCCAGGTATTCTGGAGATACATTGTACAAACCGGCCTCACTAACCCATGA
Organism: Grampus griseus; assembly: GCF_964374135.1. Lineage (NCBI taxonomy): Eukaryota > Metazoa > Chordata > Mammalia > Artiodactyla > Delphinidae > Grampus > Grampus griseus. The sequence goes on along the minus strand of NW_028132609.1, from coordinate 9,924 downwards.
CTTGCTCATCCTTTCACCACAATCACGACCCCCTGTATCACAAAGTTTACTCACTAAAGGGTGTAGTTGGTCAGCTGAACGTCCAGTAGGGAGTCAGAAACTGCAGCATAAGGCGCTGTGCCCTCGACTTAGAAACTGAAGCGTGATGGGAAGTTTATTTACCACACTGGAATGACGACACGCGGCCTCAAGGTTAACTGAGGAACAGTGTAGTGGCCTATCTTTTCTTCATTGCAGAATTGCCTTTGTGAGGACAAGTGATTTCCCCCCCCCAAACCCCGTGAGGCATACGTGGCCTTTCACTCCCTGCTAGGTGCTCATCCCTCAGCAATCGTCGGTGAGTAAGCCAAACATATAGGAGGACTGGCCCCAAGCTAAGGTACTGTTTTGTTCGTCACACAGATAGGCAGGCACCAGGTTCCAGGCAGCGTTTGTCAAAGCGGTGCTTTAAGTGTAGGAAGCATTTCTGGTGTCTTAGGACAAACAGGTCTGCACTGGGATCCAAGATGTACACGATGGACCGCCCGTCGCTTCTAGAAGCTGAGAGAAGTGTTCGGCTGAGGACAACCATATGCCGAAACAAGGGCAGTAAAGATCTTCTTTTGCTAAACATCTAGCATGTGGTAAGTGAAACAACTCAAGTATCTCCCTTCTAACGCACCTTGGGAGTACAAACTAGAGAGAGACACAGCAGGGTGAATGCTCTGTGTGGTCCCTCTTGAAAGTAAGGCTGCGAGTGAAACTTTGTTTTCCTCACCGGCATTTACAGAGCCGCAGGCTCAATTCTCCCCAAGAAACACTGTTGCTGCACAGCTTCTCTTCATAACACAATTGCCATCGTGATGATGTGAGTTTCTAGGCAAGAAACTTGGAGGTTGCCATCCCTTGGTAGATGGTCATCCTTCAGTAGTCTTCAGGGAATAGGCCCACCACATGGGGCCTCTAGCCTCAAGCTAACGTCCAGGTGTTCTCATGACAGACTTAGGGAAGCAACAGATTGCATAGAGCCTTAGTCCCCGTGGTTCGTGAACTCTAGGAAGCATATCAGCTCCCTTTTGGACTCACTTGTCAGCGCTAGGTTCCGAAACGTACTGAGAAAGGACTGCCTGTGTCTTCGTGGAGCCTTGAGCCATCTACCGTCGGGAACGGCTAGATGCCGACTGATGGGCAGTGAAGGGCTTCGTTGTTTAGACACCTGGATTGCGATAGCTTGAAAGCAACCCAGTTATCAACGTTCCATGCCTTCCTTCATGCAAAGGGTGTCTGCACTCTGGAGGAACCGTGAGCTGCAGTAGAAAATACAATTAGCCTACCACTGCTCCTGGGAGCTGTTCCACGACGTCCGTCTACCTCAAGCGGCAACTACACTTTAAGTCCGGCTTCAAAACCTACAGGGTTTTCCCGAACTGGTAGATAGTCTAGAGAAGTACTGTCACCTAGGCCTAACTAAGCCCTCACCTTGATATCCTTACACCACAGTCAGGACTCCCAGCATGGCAATGGTTACTAGGGTCACGAGCCACTGTGTCCACGGGATGTACAAGAGAGAGTCCGATGCGACTTGTTAATACGCTGCTTTGTCCTGCTGGAAATTGAGGCTTCCTGGGAAAGTTGATTTTCCTCATTGCAAAGTAGAGAGTTTGCGGCCCCAGGATTACCTGGTAAACACTGTTGTTGCCCATCTTCTCTTTGCTGCACAGTCGTCTTTGGGAGGACTAGTTATCTTCCACGAAAGAACACTTGGCTTTCAATTCCTGCCACGTCCTCATCCCTCCAAAATTGTTCGTGTTACGCCCACAACCCTGGACGACTCGCCTCAGGCCAACGTTCTACTTCTCTCGTCACAGACATAGGCGGGCCGCAGGCTCACGGCAGCCTTTGTCAAAGCGGTGCTTTAAATCTAGGAAGCGTTTCTGGCGTCTTAGGACACGGGGGTCTGCACTAGGATCCAAGATGTAAACGACGGACTGCCCGTCCTTTCTGGGCCTTGTGAGCGAAGCTCAGTTGAGGGCAACTATAGGCCGAAAGAAGGGCTGTGAAGGGCGTCTGTGGTTCAAATGCTAGGATGCGGCAAGTTGAAACGACTGTAGTATCTCCGTGCTATGCGCACCTTGGACGTGCCATGGAGAGACGGAAACAACAGGGTGCATGCTCTGCGGTCCATTTTGAAACTAAGGCTTGAAGGGAAACTTTATTTTCCTCATTGGGATTTAGAGAGCTGCGGGCTCAGTTCTCCCTGGGAAACAGTGTTGTTGCACAGTTGCCTTTGTGATGACAAGTGAATTTCCTGGAAGGAAATTGGATGTTGCCGTTCCTCGGTAAGTGCTCTTACTTCGGTTGTCCTCAGGGAAGGGGAGAACCACACGGAGCCTCTGGCCTTAAGCTACTGTTCAGGTTTTCTCATGAACGAGGTAGGCATGCAACAGACCCCATGCAGCCTTAGTCCCTGGGTTTCTTGAACCCTAGGAAGCATATCAGGTCTCTCTTGAGTCGCCGGTCTGCAATAGGATCCGAAACGGATAAAAGGGCCTCCTGTGTCTTCAGGGAGTTGTGAGCAATGCACCGCTGGCAGCAGCTAGATGCCGAGTCATGGGCAGTGAAGGGCTGCGTCAGAGAAACACCTAGGTTGGGATAGCTTAGAAACAGCCAGCTATCAGCGTTCTGTTCATTCCTTCATGCAAAACGTGTCTGCATTTCCGCCGAACCCAGAGCACACAAAACGTACAGTGTTTCGACCCCGCCTTCAGGGAACTCGCACGTGATGCAATTTACCCCAGGCGGCCACTGGACTTTCAGTGTAGCCTGAAAAATTTCGGGCTCTCCCTTGAAAGCCAGGTATTCTGGAGATACATTGTACAAACCGGCCTCACTAACCCATTACTTGCTCATCCTTTCACCACAATCACGACCCCCTGTATCACAAAGTTTACTCACTAAATGGTGTAGTTGGTCAGCTGAACGTCCAGTAGGGAGTCAGAAACTGCAGCATAAGGCGCTGTGCCCTCGACTTAGAAACTGAAGCGTGATGGGAAGTTTATTTACCACACTGGAATGACGACACGCGGCCTCAAGGTTAACTGAGGAACAGTGTAGTGGCCTATCTTTTCTTCATTGCAGAATTGCCTTTGTGAAGACAAGTGATTCCCCCCCCAACCCCGTGAGGCATACGTGGCCTTTCACTCCCTGCTAGGTGCTCATCCCTCAGCAATCGTCGGTGAGTAAGCCAAACATATAGGAGGACTGGTCCCAAGCTAAGGTACTGTTTTGTTCGTCACACAGATAGGCAGGCACCAGGTTCCAGGCAGCGTTTGTCAAAGCGGTGCTTTAAGTGTAGGAAGCATTTCTGGTGTCTTAGGACAAACAGGTCTGCACTGGGATCCAAGATGTACACGATGGACCGCCCGTCGCTTCTGGGAGCTGAGAGAAGTGTTCGGCTGAGGACAACCATATGCCGAAACAAGGGCAGTAAAGATCTTCTTTTGCTAAACATCTAGCATGTGGTAAGTGAAACAACTCAAGTATCTCCCTTCTAACGCACCTTGGGAGTACAAACTAGAGAGAGACACAGCAGGGTGAATGCTCTGTGTGGTCCCTCTTGAAAGTAAGGCTGCGAGTGAAACTTTGTTTTCCTCACCGGCATTTACAGAGCCGCAGGCTCAATTCTCCCCAAGAAACACTGTTGCTGCACAGCTTCTCTTCATAACACAATTGCCATCGTGATGATGTGAGTTTCTAGGCAAGAAACTTGGAGGTTGCCATCCCTTGGTAGATGGTCATCCTTCAGTAGTCTTCAGGGAATGGGCCCACCACATGGGGCCTCTAGCCTCAAGCTAACATCCAGGTGTTCTCATGACAGACGTAGGGAAGCAACAGTTTGCATAGAGCCTTAGTCCCCGTGGTTCGTGAACTCTAGGAAGCATATCAGCTCCCTTTTGGACTCACTTGTCAGCGCTAGGTTCCGAAACGTACTGAGAAAGGACTGCCTGTGTCTTCGTGGAGCCTTGAGCCATCTACCTTCGGGAACGGCTAGATGCCGACTGATGGGCAGTGAAGGGCTTCGTTGTTTAGACACCTGGATTGCGATAGCTTGAAAGCAACCCAGTTATCAACGTTCCATGCCTTCCTTCATGCAAAGGGTGTCTGCGCTCTGGAGGAACCGTGAGCTGCAGTAGAAAATACAATTAGCCTACCACTGCTCCTGGGAGCTGTTCCACGACGTCCGTCTACCTCAAGCGGCAACTACACTTTAAGTCCGGCTTCAAAACCTACAGGGTTTTCCCGAACTGGTAGATAGTCTAGAGAAGTACTGTCACCTAGGCCTAACTAAGCCCTCACCTTGATATCCTTACACCACAGTCAGGACTCCCAGCATGGCAATGGTTACTAGGGTCACGAGCCACTGTGTCCACGGGATGTACAAGAGAGAGTCCGATGCGACTTGTTAATACGCTGCTTTGTCCTGCTGGAAATTGAGGCTTCCTGGGAAAGTTGATTTTCCTCATTGCAAAGTAGAGAGTTTGCGGCCCCAGGATTACCTGGTAAACACTGTTGTTGCCCATCTTCTCTTTGCTGCACAGTCGTCTTTGGGAGGACTAGTTATCTTCCACGAAAGAACACTTGGCTTTCAATTCCTGCCACGTCCTCATCCCTCCAAAATTGTTCGTGTTACGCCCACAACCCTGGACGACTCGCCTCAGGCCAACGTTCTACTTCTCTCGTCACAGACATAGGCGGGCCGCAGGCTCACGGCAGCGTTTGTCAAAGCGGTGCTTTAAATCTAGGAAGCGTTTCTGGCGTCTTAGGACACGGGGGTCTGCACTAGGATCCAAGATGTAAACGACGGACTGCCCGTCCTTTCTGGGCCTTGTGAGCGAAGCTCAGTTGAGGGCAACTATAGGCCGAAAGAAGGGCTGTGAAGGGCGTCTGTGGTTCAAATGCTAGGATGCGGCAAGTTGAAACGACTGTAGTATCTCCGTGCTATGCGCACCTTGGACGTGCCATGGAGAGACGGAAACAACAGGGTGCATGCTCTGTGGTCCATTTTGAAACTAAGGCTTGAAGGGAAACTTTATTTTCCTCATTGGGATTTAGAGAGCTGCGGGCTCAGTTCTCCCTGGGAAACAGTGTTGTTGCACAGTTGCCTTTGTGATGACAAGTGAATTTCCTGGAAGGAAATTGGATGTTGCCGTTCCTCAGTAAGTGCTCTTACTTCGGTTGTCCTCAGGGAAGGGGAGAACCACACGGGGCCTCTGGCCTTAAGCTACTGTTCAGGTTTTCTCATGAACGAGGTAGGCATGCAACAGACCCCATGCAGCCTTAGTCCCTGGGTTTCTTGAACCCTAGGAAGCATATCAGGTCTCTCTTGAGTTGCCGGTCTGCAATAGGATCCGAAACGGATAAAAGGGCCTCCTGTGTCTTCAGGGAGTTGTGAGCAATGCACCGCTGGCAGCAGCTAGATGCCGAGTCATGGGCAGTGAAGGGCTGCGTCAGAGAAACACCTAGGTTGGGATAGCTTAGAAACAGCCAGCTACCAGCGTTCTGTTCATTCCTTCATGCAAAACGTGTCTGCATTTCCGCCGAACCCAGAGCACACAAAACGTACAGTGTTTCGACCCCGCCTTCAGGGAACTCGCACGTGATGCAATTTACCCCAGGCGGCCACTGGACTTTCAGTGTAGCCTGAAAAATTTCGGGCTCTCCCTTGAAAGCCAGGTATTCTGGAGATACATTGTACAAACCGGCCTCACTAACCCATGACTTGCTCATCCTTTCACCACAATCACGACCCCCTGTATCACAAAGTTTACTCACTAAAGGGTGTAGTTGGTCAGCTGAACGTCCAGTAGGGAGTCAGAAACTGCAGCATAAGGCGCTGTGCCCTCGACTTAGAAACTGAAGCGTGATGGGAAGTTTATTTACCACACTGGAATGACGACACGCGGCCTCAAGGTTAACTGAGGAACAGTGTAGTGGCCTATCTTTTCTTCATTGCAGAATTGCCTTTGTGAGGACAAGTGATTCCCCCCCCAACCCCGTGAGGCATACGTGGCCTTTCACTCCCTGCTAGGTGCTCATCCCTCAGCAATCGTCGGTGAGTAAGCCAAACATATAGGAGGACTGGTCCCAAGCTAAGGTACTGTTTTGTTCGTCACACAGAGAGGCAGGCACCAGGTTCCAGGCAGCGTTTGTCAAAGCGGTGCTTTAAGTGTAGGAAGCATTTCTGGTGTCTTAGGACAAACAGGTCTGCACTGGGATCCAAGATGTACACGATGGACCGCCCGTCGCTTCTGGGAGCTGAGAGAAGTGTTCGGCTGAGGACAACCATATGCCGAAACAAGGGCAGTAAAGATCTTCTTTTGCTAAACATCTAGCATGTGGTAAGTGAAACAACTCAAGTATCTCCCTTCTAACGCACCTTGGGAGTACAAACTAGAGAGAGACACAGCAGGGTGAATGCTCTGTGTGGTCCCTCTTGAAAGTAAGGCTGCGAGTGAAACTTTGTTTTCCTCACCGGCATTTACAGAGCCGCAGGCTCAATTCTCCCCAAGAAACACTGTTGCTGCACAGCTTCTCTTCATAACACAATTGCCATCGTGATGATGTGAGTTTCTAGGCAAGAAACTTGGAGGTTGCCATCCCTTGGTAGATGGTCATCCTTCAGTAGTCTTCAGGGAATAGGCCCACCACATGGGGCCTCTAGCCTCAAGCTAACGTCCAGGTGTTCTCATGACAGACTTAGGGAAGCAACAGATTGCATAGAGCCTTAGTCCCCGTGGTTCGTGAACTCTAGGAAGCATATCAGCTCCCTTTTGGACTCACTTGTCAGCGCTAGGTTCCGAAACGTACTGAGAAAGGACTGCCTGTGTCTTCGTGGAGCCTTGAGCCATCTACCGTCGGGAACGGCTAGATGCCGACTGATGGGCAGTGAAGGGCTTCGTTGTTTAGACACCTGGATTGCGATAGCTTGAAAGCAACCCAGTTATCAACGTTCCATGCCTTCCTTCATGCAAAGGGTGTCTGCGCTCTGGAGGAACCGTGAGCTGCAGTAGAAAATACAATTAGCCTACCACTGCTCCTGGGAGCTGTTCCACGACGTCCGTCTACCTCAAGCGGCAACTACACTTTAAGTCCGGCTTCAAAACCTACAGGGTTTTCCCGAACTGGTAGATAGTCTAGAGAAGTACTGTCACCTAGGCCTAACTAAGCCCTCACCTTGATATCCTTACACCACAGTCAGGACTCCCAGCATGGCAATGGTTACTAGGGTCACGAGCCACTGTGTCCACGGGATGTACAAGAGAGAGTCCGATGCGACTTGTTAATACGCTGCTTTGTCCTGCTGGAAATTGAGGCTTCCTGGGAAAGTTGATTTTCCTCATTGCAAAGTAGAGAGTTTGCGGCCCCAGGATTACCTGGTAAACACTGTTGTTGCCCATCTTCTCTTTGCTGCACAGTCGTCTTTGGGAGGACTAGTTATCTTCCACGAAAGAACACTTGGCTTTCAATTCCTGCCACGTCCTCATCCCTCCAAAATTGTTCGTGTTACGCCCACAACCCTGGACGACTCGCCTCAGGCCAACGTTCTACTTCTCTCGTCACAGACATAGGCGGGCCGCAGGCTCACGGCAGCGTTTGTCAAAGCGGTGCTTTAAATCTAGGAAGCGTTTCTGGCGTCTTAGGACACGGGGGTCTGCACTAGGATCCAAGATGTAAACGACGGACTGCCCGTCCTTTCTGGGCCTTGTGAGCGAAGCTCAGTTGAGGGCAACTATAGGCCGAAAGAAGGGCTGTGAAGGGCGTCTGTGGTTCAAATGCTAGGATGCGGCAAGTTGAAACGACTGTAGTATCTCCGTGCTATGCGCACCTTGGACGTGCCATGGAGAGACGGAAACAACAGGGTGCATGCTCTGCGGTCCATTTTGAAACTAAGGCTTGAAGGGAAACTTTATTTTCCTCATTGGGATTTAGAGAGCTGCGGGCTCAGTTCTCCCTGGGAAACAGTGTTGTTGCACAGTTGCCTTTGTGATGACAAGTGAATTTCCTGGAAGGAAATTGGATGTTGCCGTTCCTCAGTAAGTGCTCTTACTTCGGTTGTCCTCAGGGAAGGGGAGAACCACACGGGGCCTCTGGCCTTAAGCTACTGTTCAGGTTTTCTCATGAACGAGGTAGGCATGCAACAGACCCCATGCAGCCTTAGTCCCTGGGTTTCTTGAACCCTAGGAAGCATATCAGGTCTCTCTTGAGTCGCCGGTCTGCAATAGGATCCGAAACGGATAAAAGGGCCTCCTGTGTCTTCAGGGAGTTGTGAGCAATGCACCGCTGGCAGCAGCTAGATGCCGAGTCATGGGCAGTGAAGGGCTGCGTCAGAGAAACACCTAGGTTGGGATAGCTTAGAAACAGCCAGCTATCAGCGTTCTGTTCATTCCTTCATGCAAAACGTGTCTGCATTTCTGCCGAACCCAGAGCACACAAAACGTACAGTGTTTCGACCCCGCCTTCAGGGAACTCGCACGTGATGCAATTTACCCCAGGCGGCCACTGGACTTTCAGTGTAGCCTGAAAAATTTCGGGCTCTCCCTTGAAAGCCAGGTATTCTGGAGATACATTGTACAAACCGGCCTCACTAACCCATGACTTGCTCATCCTTTCACCACAATCACGACCCCCTGTATCACAAAGTTTACTCACTAAAGGGTGTAGTTGGTCAGCTGAACGTCCAGTAGGGAGTCAGAAACTGCAGCATAAGGCGCTGTGCCCTCGACTTAGAAACTGAAGCGTGATGGGAAGTTTATTTACCACACTGGAATGACGACACGCGGCCTCAAGGTTAACTGAGGAACAGTGTAGTGGCCTATCTTTTCTTCATTGCAGAATTGCCTTTGTGAGGACAAGTGATTCCCCCCCCAACCCCGTGAGGCATACGTGGCCTTTCACTCCCTGCTAGGTGCTCATCCCTCAGCAATCGTCGGTGAGTAAGCCAAACATATAGGAGGACTGGTCCCAAGCTAAGGTACTGTTTTGTTCGTCACACAGAGAGGCAGGCACCAGGTTCCAGGCAGCGTTTGTCAAAGCGGTGCTTTAAGTGTAGGAAGCATTTCTGGTGTCTTAGGACAAACAGGTCTGCACTGGGATCCAAGATGTACACGATGGACCGCCCGTCGCTTCTGGGAGCTGAGAGAAGTGTTCGGCTGAGGACAACCATATGCCGAAACAAGGGCAGTAAAGATCTTCTTTTGCTAAACATCTAGCATGTGGTAAGTGAAACAACTCAAGTATCTCCCTTCTAACGCACCTTGGGAGTACAAACTAGAGAGAGACACAGCAGGGTGAATGCTCTGTGTGGTCCCTCTTGAAAGTAAGGCTGCGAGTGAAACTTTGTTTTCCTCACCGGCATTTACAGAGCCGCAGGCTCAATTCTCCCCAAGAAACACTGTTGCTGCACAGCTTCTCTTCATAACACAATTGCCATCGTGATGATGTGAGTTTCTAGGCAAGAAACTTGGAGGTTGCCATCCCTTGGTAGATGGTCATCCTTCAGTAGTCTTCAGGGAATAGGCCCACCACATGGGGCCTCTAGCCTCAAGCTAACGTCCAGGTGTTCTCATGACAGACTTAGGGAAGCAACAGATTGCATAGAGCCTTAGTCCCCGTGGTTCGTGAACTCTAGGAAGCATATCAGCTCCCTTTTGGACTCACTTGTCAGCGCTAGGTTCCGAAACGTACTGAGAAAGGACTGCCTGTGTCTTCGTGGAGCCTTGAGCCATCTACCGTCGGGAACGGCTAGATGCCGACTGATGGGCAGTGAAGGGCTTCGTTGTTTAGACACCTGGATTGCGATAGCTTGAAAGCAACCCAGTTATCAACGTTCCATGCCTTCCTTCATGCAAAGGGTGTCTGCGCTCTGGAGGAACCGTGAGCTGCAGT
>NW_028132610.1:0-60485 GCF_964374135.1 Grampus griseus | reverse complement strand
GCTTTACTAACACTCTCCCGACTTGGAGAGTCAGTGCCTTTAACCTCCTGTTTGGCCCAGTTTGCAATTTCTGTGGAAGATGAACAGGAATAGGGAGAACCAATGAGAGACTAGCTGGAGGTGTCTGGACGGGCAAATTTAACTCTCATTTCCCACCAGGAAGAGGAATTAACCAAAGGCTCAGCGTGCCGTGCCGGAACCAGATTAGGGCCTGAAGCAATCCTGCGGTGTTGCGGCCAGCTCACAAGAAAGCAAGTTGAAGAAAGGAGCTCAGGGGCACTGTAATTCACAAACCTGCAGAGTTATAAATGACAGCTATCGTCCAAAAATATACTGAAGTAAGGCTGCCAAGTGGACTTCAAAGCGGGGCAGAATTGCAGGAAACCGATTTCAGGAGGTAGACTGGATTGCATTTAAAGCATAGGAAAAGAGGCAGAACGTCGACAATGATGCACTTGGCCAAAAAGGGCGTATGCGTTTTTTCCTGAATATATTCAGGAAAAAACGCATACGCCCTTCTTGGCCAACCAAGCAAGCTTGCAAAGGAAATCTGCACTACAATGAAGTCTCACATCCCCCTGGTCAAAAGGGCCATCTGAAAACAGTGTAAAATCCAGAAAGGCAGGACAGGCCATGGAGAACTGGGAGCCTTGTTATGCTGATGGGTGGGACGTAAATTGCCAACAGCCACTCGGGAGAAGTGTATGGTGTTTCCTGAAACATCTAAAAAACAAAGCAACAGAGCCTAGGGCACTTCCACTTATGGTCCTATAGTTTAGGGAAATTAAAATCAAAAAGACACAGCCACCCCAATATTTGGGACGCCTCTGTTTAAAAGAACCTCGTTTATGGGACAAGTTCAATATCGCAGAAAGTGAAAAATGGATGAGGAAGTTGTGGTACTTATGTACAATGCAATATCACTCAGCAGTGACATCTATGTCATCAGGACCGTAGCAGCATAATGAGTGGTTTCAGGTATGATGATTCTAACTGAAAAAAGTCACACAGAAAAAGAAACATCATAAGATATCACTAATACATGGAATGTCATCTTGGCTACACAGGAACCGGATTACAAAACAGAACAGGGTCTCAAATTTAGAAAACCAACGTATGCTTGCTTAAGCGGAAAGGTGAGTTGGGGTGCTGCATAAAACCAGAGATTGAAATGAGCACAGATAAAGTTCCTTATGCCAAATATGTAATAGACAAGAGCTACTCCTTGCTCAACGAAATGGACTCAACACCCCATATTAAACGCCTAAGAATGTACCTGACTAGTAAGTATCTTAAAACATATGGATTGCTATGTCTCCCAAAGAGAATTTAACGTGTGTACAGGGACATAAACGCAGCAGTGATAGGATTGGAGAGGTTCGGTGAGCAAATGAAGACCCTTTGAAGTCATATTGCATGGTACCCATTCCACGGGTATCAACTCTCCAGGTTTAAGGGATTCTTCCTTCAGCTAAAACATGCATGTGGAACCCAGAGTATGATCAACCATGTGATCAGGAGACGTGTTCAAATATCTCTCAGTTTTCGTCCCCTGGTACTCGGGTGTAACATTCCAGACGCTTTACTAACACTCTCCCCACTTGGAGAGTCAGTGCCTTTAACCTCCTGTTTGGCCCAGTTTGCAATCTCTGCGGAAAATGAACAGGAATAGGGAGAACCAATGAGAGACTAGCTGGAGGTGTCTGGACGGGCAAATTTAACTCTCATTTCCCACCAGGAAGAGGAATTAACCAAAGGCTCAGCGTGCCATGCCGGAACCAGATTAGGGCCTGAAGCAATCCTGCGGTGTTGTGGCCAGCTCACAAGAAAGCGAGTTGAAGAAAGGAGCTCAGGGGCACTGTAATTCACAAACCTGCAGAGTTATAAATGACAGCTATCGTCCAAAAATATACTGAAGTAAGGCTGCCAAGAGGACTTGAAAGCGGGGCAGAATTGCAGGAAACCGATTTCAGGAGGTAGACTGGAATTGCATTTAAAGCATAGGAAAAGAGGCAGAACGTCGACAATGATGCACTTGGCCAAAAAGGGCGTATGCGTTTTTCCTGAATATATTCAGGAAAAAACGCATACGCCCTTTTTGGCCAACCAAGCAAGCTTGCAAAGGAAATCTGCACTACAATAAAGTCTCACTTCCCCCCGGTCAAAAGGGCCATCTGAAAAAAGTGTAAAATCCAGAAGGCAGGACAGGCCATGGAGAACTGGGAGCCTTGTTATTCTGATGAGTGGGATGTAAATTGCCAACAGGAACTTGGGAGAAGTGTATGGTGTTTCCTGAAACATCTAAAAAACAAAGCAACACAGCCTAGGGCACTTCCACTTATGGTCCCATAGCTTAGGAAAATTAAAATCAAAAAGACACAGCCACCCCAAAGTTTGGGAGGGCTCTCTTTACAAAAACCTCATTTACGGTACAAGTTCAATATCACAGAAAGTGAATAATGGCTAAAGAAGTTGTGGTACTTACGTACAATGCAATATCACTCAGCAATGAAATCTATGTCATCAGGCCTGTAGCAGCATAATGAGTGGATTCAGGTATGATGATTCTAACTGAAATAAGTCACACAGAAAAAGAAACATCATAAGATATCACTAATACACGGAATTTAAACTTGGCTACACAGGAACTGAATTACAAAACAGAACAGGGTCTCAAATTTAGAAAACCAACTTATGCTTGCTAAAGGGAAAGGTGAGTTGGGGTGCTGCCTAAAACCAGAGATTGAAATGAGCACAGATAAAGTTCCTTAAGCCAAATATGGAATAGACAAGAGCTACTCCTTGCTCAATGAAATGGACTCAACACCCCATATTAAACGCCTAAGAATGTACCTGACTAGTAAGTATCTTAAAACCTATGGATTGCTATGTCTCCGAAAGAGAATCAAGCGTGTGTACAGGGGCATAAACGCAGCAGTGATAGGATTGGAGAGGTTCGTTGAGCAAATGAAGACCCTTTGAAGTCATATTGCATGGTACCCATTCCACGGGTCTCAACTCTCCAGGTTTAAGGGATTCTTCCTTCAGCTAAAACATGCATGTGGAACCCAGAGTATGATCCACCGTGTGATCGGGAGACGTGTTCAAATATGTCTCAGTTCTCGTCCCCTGGTACTCGGGTGCAACATTCCAGAAGCATTACCAACACTCTCCCGACTTGGAGAGTCAGTGCCTTTAACCTCCTGTTTGGCCCAGTTTGCAATTTCTGCGGAAGATGAACAGGAATAGGGAGAACCAATGAGAGACTAGCTGGAGGTGTCTGGACGGGCAAATTTAACTCTCATTTCCCACCAGGAAGAGGAATTAACCAAAGGCTCAGCGTGCCGTGCCGGAACCAGATTAGGGCCTGAAGCAATCCTGCGGTGTTGCGGCCAGCTCACAAGAAAGCGAGTTGAAGAAAGGAGCTCCGGGGCACTGTAATCCACAAACCTGCAGAGTTATAAATGACAGCTATCGTCCAAAAATATACTGAAGTAAGGCTGCCAAGAGGACTTGAAAGCGGGGCAGAATTGCAGGAAACCGATTTCAGGAGGTAGACTGGAATTGCAGTTAAAGCATAGGAAAAGAGGCAGAACGTCGACAATGATGCACTTGGCCAAAAAGGGCGTATGCGTTTTTTCCTGAATATATTCAGGAAAAAACGCATACGCCCTTTTTGGCCAACCAAGCAAGCTTGCAAAGGAAATCTGCACTACAATGAAGTCTCACTTCCCCCCGGTCATAAGGGCCATCTGAAAAAAGTGTAAAATCCAGAAGGCAGGACAGGCCATGGAGAACTGGGAGCCTTGTTATGCTGATGGGCGGGATGTAAATTGCCAACAGCCACTCGGGAGAAGTGTATGGTGTTTCCTGAAACATCTAAAAAACAAAGCAACAGAGCCTAGAGCACTTCCACTTATGGTCCTATAGCTTAGAGAAATTAAAATCAAAAAGACACAGCCACCCCAAAGTTTGGGACGGCTCTGTTCACAAGAACCTCGTTTACGGTACAAGTTCAATATCGCAGAAAGTGAGTAATGGATAAAGAAGTTGTGGTACTTACGTACAATGCAATATCACTCAGCAATGAAATCTATGTCATCAGGCCCGTAGCAGCATAATGAGTGGATTCAGGTATGATGATTCTAACTGAAATAAGTCACATAGAAAAAGAAACATCATAAGATATCACTAATACACGGAATGTAAACTTGGCTACACAGGAACTGAATTACAAAACAGAACAGGGTCTCAAATTTAGAAAACCAACTTATGCTTGCTAAGGGGAAAGGTGAGTTGGGGTGCTGCCTAAAACCAGAGATTGAAATGAGCACAGATAAAGTTCCTTAAGCCAAATATGGAATAGACAAGAGCTACTCCTTGCTCAACGAAATGGACTCAACACCCCATATTAAACGCCTAAGAATGTACCTGACTAGTAAGTATCTTAAAACCTATGGATTGCTATGTCTCCGAAAGAGAATCAAGCGTGTGTACAGGGGCATAAACGCAGCAGTGATATGATTGGAGAGGTTCAGTGAGCAAATGAAGACCCTTTGAAGTCATATTGCATGGTACCCATTCCACGGGTCTCAACTCTCCAGGTTTAAGGGATTCTTCCTTCAGCTAAAACATGCATGTGGAACCCAGAGTATGATCAACCATGTGATCGGGAGACGTGTTCAAATATGTCTCAGGTTTCAATCCCTGGTACTCGGGTGCAACATTCCAGACGCTTTACTAACACTCTCCTGACTTGGAGAGTCAGTGCCTTTAACATCCTGTTTGGCCCAGTTTGCAATTTCTGTGGAAGATGAACAGGAATAGGGAGAACCAATGAGAGACCAGCTGGAGGTGTCTGGACGGGCAAATTTAACTCTCATTTCCCACCAGGAAGAGGAATTAACCAAAGGCTCAGCGTGCCATGCCGGAACCAGATTAGGGTCTGAAGCAATCCTGCGGTGTTGCGGCCAGCTCACAAGAAAGCGAGTTGAAGAAAGGAGCTCAGGGGCACTGTAATTCACAAACCTGCAGAGTTATAAATGACAGCTATCGTCCAAAAATATACTGAAGTAAGGCTGCCAAGAGGACTTCAAAGCGGGGCAGAATTGCAGGAAACCGATTTCAGGAGGTAGACTGGAATTGCATTTAAAGCATAGGAAAAGAGGCAGAACGTCCACAATGATGCACTTGGCCAAAAAGGGTGTATGCGTTTTTTCCTGAATATATTCAGGAAAAAACGCATACGCCCTTTTAGGCCAACCAAGCAAGCTTGCAAAGGAAATCTGCACTACAATGAAGTCTCACTTCCCCCCGGTCAAAAGGGCCATCTGAAAAAAGTGTAAAATCCAGAAGGCAGGACAGGCCATGGAGAACTGGGAGCCTTGTTATGCTGATGGGCGGGATGTAAATTGCCAACAGCCACTCGGGAGAAGTGTATGGTGTTTCCTGAAACATCTAAAAAACAAAGCAACAGAGCTTAGGGCACTTCCACTTATGGTCCCATAGCTTAGGGAAATTAAAATCAAAAAGACACAGCCACTCCAAAATTTGGGAGGGCTCTCTTTACAAAAACCTCGTTTACGGAACCAGTTCAATATCACAGAAAGTAAATAATGGATAAAGAAGTTGTGGTACTTACGTACAATGCAATATCACACAGCAATGAAATCTATGTCATCAGGCCCGTAGCAGCATAATGAGTAGATTCAGGTATGATGATTCTAACTGAAGTAAGTCACACAGAAAAAGAAACATCATAAGATATCACTAATACACGGAATGTAAACTTGGCTACACAGGAACTGAATTACAAAACAGAACAGGGTCTCAAATTTAGAAAACCAACTTATGCTTGCTAAGGGGAAATGTGAGTTGGGGTGTTGCATAAAACCAGAGATTGAAATGAGCACAGATAAAGTTCCTTAAGCCAAATATGTAATAGATAAGAGCTACTCCTTGCTCAACGAAATGCGCTCAACACCCCATATTAAACGCCTAAGAATGCACCTGACTAGTAAGTATCTTAAAACCTATGGATTGCTATGTCTCCGAAAGAGAATCAAGCATGTGTACAGGGGCATAAACGCAGCAGTGATATGATTGGAGAGGTTCGGTGAGCAAATGAAGACCCTTTGAAGTCATATTGCATGGTACCCATTCCAAGGGTCTCAACTCTCCAGGTTTAAGGGATTCTTCCTTCAGCTAAAACATGCATGTGGAACCCAGAATATGATCCACCGTGTGATCGGGAGATGTGTTCAAATATGTCTCAGTTATCGACCCCTGGTACTCGGGTGCAACATTCCAGACGCTTTACTAACACTCTCCCGACTTGGAGAGTCAGTGCCTTTAACCTCCTGTTTGGCCCAGTTTGCAATTTCTGTGGAAGATGAACAGGAATAGGGAGAACCAATGAGAGACTAGCTGGAGGTGTCTGGACGGGCAAATTTAACTCTCATTTCCCACCAGGAAGAGGAATTAACCAAAGGCTCAGCGTGCCGTGCCGGAACCAGATTAGGGCCTGAAGCAATCCTGCGGTGTTGCGGCCAGCTCACAAGAAAGCAAGTTGAAGAAAGGAGCTCAGGGGCACTGTAATTCACAAACCTGCAGAGTTATAAATGACAGCTATCGTCCAAAAATATACTGAAGTAAGGCTGCCAAGTGGACTTCAAAGCGGGGCAGAATTGCAGGAAACCGATTTCAGGAGGTAGACTGGATTGCATTTAAAGCATAGGAAAAGAGGCAGAACGTCGACAATGATGCACTTGGCCAAAAAGGGCGTATGCGTTTTTTCCTGAATATATTCAGGAAAAAACGCATACGCCCTTCTTGGCCAACCAAGCAAGCTTGCAAAGGAAATCTGCACTACAATGAAGTCTCACATCCCCCTGGTCAAAAGGGCCATCTGAAAACAGTGTAAAATCCAGAAAGGCAGGACAGGCCATGGAGAACTGGGAGCCTTGTTATGCTGATGGGTGGGACGTAAATTGCCAACAGCCACTCGGGAGAAGTGTATGGTGTTTCCTGAAACATCTAAAAAACAAAGCAACAGAGCCTAGGGCACTTCCACTTATGGTCCTATAGTTTAGGGAAATTAAAATCAAAAAGACACAGCCACCCCAATATTTGGGACGCCTCTGTTTACAAGAACCTCGTTTATGGGACAAGTTCAATATCGCAGAAAGTGAAAAATGGATGAGGAAGTTGTGGTACTTATGTACAATGCAATATCACTCAGCAGTGACATCTATGTCATCAGGACCGTAGCAGCATAATGAGTGGTTTCAGGTATGATGATTCTAACTGAAATAAGTCACACAGAAAAAGAAACATCATAAGATATCACTAATACATGGAATGTCATCTTGGCTACACAGGAACCGGATTACAAAACAGAACAGGGTCTCAAATTTAGAAAACCAACGTATGCTTGCTTAAGCGGAAAGGTGAGTTGGGGTGCTGCATAAAACCAGAGATTGAAATGAGCACAGATAAAGTTCCTTATGCCAAATATGTAATAGACAAGAGCTACTCCTTGCTCAACGAAATGGATTCAACACCCCATATTAAAAGCCTAAGAATGTACCTGACTAGTAAGTATCTTAAAACATATGGATTGCTATGTCTCCCAAAGAGAATTTAACGTGTGTACAGGGACATAAACGCAGCAGTGATAGGATTGGAGAGGTTCGGTGAGCAAATGAAGACCCTTTGAAGTCATATTGCATGGTACCCATTCCACGGGTATCAACTCTCCAGGTTTAAGGGATTCTTCCTTCAGCTAAAACATGCATGTGGAACCCAGAGTATGATCAACCATGTGATCAGGAGACGTGTTCAAATATCTCTCAGTTTTCGTCCCCTGGTACTCGGGTGTAACATTCCAGACGCTTTACTAACACTCTCCCCACTTGGAGAGTCAGTGCCTTTAACCTCCTGTTTGGCCCAGTTTGCAAACTCTGCGGAAAATGAACAGGAATAGGGAGAACCAATGAGAGACTAGCTGGAGGTGTCTGGACGGGCAAATTTAACTCTCATTTCCCAACAGGAAGAGGAATTAACCAAAGGCTCAGCGTGCCATGCCGGAACCAGATTAGGGCCTGAAGCAATCCTGCGGTGTTGTGGCCAGCTCACAAGAAAGCGAGTTGAAGAAAGGAGCTCAGGGGCACTGTAATTCACAAACCTGCAGAGTTATAAATGACAGCTATCGTCCAAAAATATACTGAAGTAAGGCTGCCAAGAGGACTTGAAAGCGGGGCAGAATTGCAGGAAACCGATTTCAGGAGGTAGACTGGAATTGCATTTAAAGCATAGGAAAAGAGGCAGAACGTCGACAATGATGCACTTGGCCAAAAAGTGCGTATGTGTTTTTCCTGAATATATTCAGGAAAAAACGCATACGCCCTTTTTGGCCAACCAAGCAAGCTTGCAAAGGAAATCTGCACTACAATAAAGTCTCACTTCCCCCCGGTCAAAAGGGCCATCTGAAAAAAGTGTAAAATCCAGAAGGCAGGACAGGCCATGGAGAACTGGGAGCCTTGTTATTCTGATGAGTGGGATGTAAATTGCCAACAGGAACTTGGGAGAAGTGTATGGTGTTTCCTGAAACATCTAAAAAACAAAGCAACACAGCCTAGGGCACTTCCACTTATGGTCCCATAGCTTAGGAAAATTAAAATCAAAAAGACACAGCCACCCCAAAGTTTGGGAGGGCTCTCTTTACAAAAACCTCATTTACGGTACAAGTTCAATATCACAGAAAGTGAATAATGGATAAAGAAGTTGTGGTACTTACGTACAATGCAATATCACACAGCAATGAAATCTATGTCATCAGGCCCGTAGCAGCATAATGAGTGTATTCAGGTATGATGATTCTAACTGAAATAAGTCACACAGAAAAAGAAACAACATAAGATATCACTAATACACGGAATGTAAACTTGGCTACACCGGAACTGAATTACAAAACAGAACAGGGTCTCAAATTTAGAAAACCAACTTATGCTTGCTAAGGGGAAAGGTGAGTTGGGGTGCTGCCTAAAACCAGAGATTGAAATGAGCACAGATAAAGTTCCTTAAGCCAAATATGGAATAGACAAGAGCTACTCCTTGCTCAATGAAATGGACTCAACACCCCATATTAAACGCCTAAGAATGTACCTGACTAGTAAGTATCTTAAAACCTATGGATTGCTATGTCTTGGAAAGAGAATGAAGCATGTGTACAGGGGCATAAATGCAGCAGTGATAGGATTGCAGAGGTTCGGTGAGCAAATGAAGACCCTTTGAAATCATATTGCATGGTACCCATTCCACGGGTCTCAACTCTCCAGGTTTAAGGGATTCTTCCTTCAGCTAAAACATGCATGTGGAACCCAGAGTATGATCCACCGTGTGATCGGGAGACGTGTTCAAATATGTCTCAGTTCTCGTCCCCTGGTACTTGGGTGCAACATTCCAGACGCTTTACTAACACTCTCCCGACTTGGAGAGTCAGTGCCTTTAACCTCCTTTTTGGCCCAGTTTGCAATTTCTGTGGAAGATGAACAGGAATAGGGAGAACCAATGAGAGACTAGCTGGAGGTGTCTGGACGGGCAAATTTAACTCTCATTTCCCACCAGGAAGAGGAATTAACCAAAGGCTCAGTGTGCCGTACCGGAACCATATTAGGGCCTGAAGCAATCCTGCAGTGTTGCGACCAGCCCACAAGAAAGCGAGTTGAAGAAAGGCGCTCAGGGGCACTGTAATTCACAAACCTGCAGAGTTATAAATGACAGCTATCGTCCAAAAATATACTGAAGTAAGGCTGCCAAGAGGACTTGAAAGCGGGGCAGAATTGCAGGAAACCGCTTTCAGGAGGTAGACTGGAATTGCAGTTAAAGCATAGGAAAAGAGGCAGAACGTCGACAATGATGCACTTGGCCAAAAATTGCGTATGCGTTTTTTCCTGAATATTTTCAGGAAAAAACGCATACGCCCTTTTTGGCCAACCAAGCAAGCTTGCAAAGGAAATCTGCACTACAATGAAGTCTCACTTCCCCCCGGTCAAAAGGGCCATCTGAAAAAAGTGTAAAATCCAGAAAGGCAGGACAGGCCATGGAGAACTGGGAGCCTTGTTATGCTGATGGGCGGGATGTAAATTGCCAACAGCCACTCGGGTGAAGTGTATGGTGTTTCCTGAAACATCTAAAAAACAAAGCAACAGAGCCTAGGGCACTTCCACTTATGGTCCTATAGCTTAGGGAAATTAAAATCAAAAAGACACAGCCACCCCAAAGTTTGGGACGGCTCTGTTTACAAGAACCTCGTTTACGGTACAAGTTCAATATCACAGAAAGTGAGTAATGGATAAAGAAGTTGTGGTACTTACGTACAATGCAATATCACTCAGCAATGAAATCTATGTCATCAGGCCCGTAGCAGCATAATGAGTGTATTCAGGTATGATGATTCTAACTGAAATAAGTCACACAGAAAAAGAAACAACATAAGATATCACTAATACACGGAATGTAAACTTGGCTACACAGGAACTGAATTACAAAACAGAACAGGGTCTCAAATTTAGAAAACCAACTTATGCTTGCTAAGGGGAAAGGTGAGTTGGGGTGCTGCCTAAAACCAGAGATTGAAATGAGCACAGATAAAGTTCCTTAAGCCAAATATGGAATAGACAAGAGCTACTCCTTGCTCAATGAAATGGACTCAACACCCCATATTAAACGCCTAAGAATGTACCTGACTAGTAAGTATCTTAAAACCTATGGATTGCTATGTCTCCGAAAGAGAATCAAGCGTGTGTACAGGGGCATAAACGCAGCAGTGATAGGATTGGAGAGGTTCGTTGAGCAAATGAAGACCCTTTGAAGTCATATTGCATGGTACCCATTCCACGCGTCTCAACTCTCCAGGTTTAAGGGATTCTTCCTTCAGCTAAAACATGCATGTGGAACCCAGAGTATGATCCACCGTGTGATCGGGAGACGTGTTCAAATATGTCTCAGTTCTCGTCCCCTGGTACTCGGGTGCAACATTCCAGAAGCATTACCAACACTCTCCCGACTTGGAGAGTCAGTGCCTTTAACCTCCTGTTTGGCCCAGTTTGCAATTTCTGCGGAAGATGAACAGGAATAGGGAGAACCAATGAGAGACTAGCTGGAGGTGTCTGGACGGGCAAATTTAACTCTCATTTCCCACCAGGAAGAAGAATTAACCAAAGGCTCAGCGTGCCGTGCCGGAACCAGATTAGGGCCTGAAGCAATCCTGCGGTGTTGCGGCCAGCTCACAAGAAAGCGAGTTGAAGAAAGGAGCTCCGGGGCACTGTAATCCACAAACCTGCAGAGTTATAAATGACAGCTATCGTCCAAAAATATACTGAAGTAAGGCTGCCAAGAGGACTTGAAAGCGGGGCAGAATTGCAGGAAACCGATTTCAGGAGGTAGACTGGAATTGCAGTTAAAGCATAGGAAAAGAGGCAGAACGTCGACAATGATGCACTTGGCCAAAAAGGGCGTATGCGTTTTTTCCTGAATATATTCAGGAAAAAACGCATACGCCCTTTTTGGCCAACCAAGCAAGCTTGCAAAGGAAATCTGCACTACAATGAAGTCTCACTTCCCCCCGGTCATAAGGGCCATCTGAAAAAAGTGTAAAATCCAGAAGGCAGGACAGGCCATGGAGAACTGGGAGCCTTGTTATGCTGATGGGCGGGATGTAAATTGCCAACAGCCACTCGGGAGAAGTGTATGGTGTTTCCTGAAACATCTAAAAAACAAAGCAACAGAGCCTAGGGCACTTCCACTTATGGTCCTATAGCTTAGGGAAATTAAAATCAAAAAGACACAGCCACCCCAAAGTTTGGGACGGCTCTGTTCACAAGAACCTCGTTTACGGTACAAGTTCAATATCGCAGAAAGTGAGTAATGGATAAAGAAGTTGTGGTACTTACGTACAATGCAATATCACTCAGCAATGAAATCTATGTCATCAGGCCCGTAGCAGCATAATGAGTGGATTCAGGTATGATGATTCTAACTGAAATAAGTCACATAGAAAAAGAAACATCATAAGATATCACTAATACACGGAATGTAAACTTGGCTACACAGGAACTGAATTACAAAACAGAACAGGGTCTCAAATTTAGAAAACCAACTTATGCTTGCTAAGGGGAAAGGTGAGTTGGGGTGCTGCCTAAAACCAGAGATTGAAATGAGCACAGATAAAGTTCCTTAAGCCAAATATGGAATAGACAAGAGCTACTCCTTGCTCAACGAAATGGACTCAACACCCCATATTAAACGCCTAAGAATGTACCTGACTAGTAAGTATCTTAAAACCTATGGATTGCTATGTCTCCGAAAGAGAATCAAGCGTGTGTACAGGGGCATAAACGCAGCAGTGATATGATTGGAGAGGTTCAGTGAGCAAATGAAGACCCTTTGAAGTCATATTGCATGGTACCCATTCCACGGGTCTCAACTCTCCAGGTTTAAGGGATTCTTCCTTCAGCTAAAACATGCATGTGGAACCCAGAGTATGATCAACCGTGTGATCGGGAGACGTGTTCAAATATGTCTCAGGTTTCAATCCCTGGTACTCGGGTGCAACATTCCAGACGCTTTACTAACACTCTCCTGACTTGGAGAGTCAGTGCCTTTAACATCCTGTTTGGCCCAGTTTGCAATTTCTGTGGAAGATGAACAGGAATAGGGAGAACCAATGAGAGACCAGCTGGAGGTGTCTGGACGGGCAAATTTAACTCTCATTTCCCACCAGGAAGAGGAATTAACCAAAGGCTCAGCGTGCCATGCCGGAACCAGATTAGGGTCTGAAGCAATCCTGCGGTGTTGCGGCCAGCTCACAAGAAAGCGAGTTGAAGAAAGGAGCTCAGGGGCACTGTAATTCACAAACCTGCAGAGTTATAAATGACAGCTATCGTCCAAAAATATACTGAAGTAAGGCTGCCAAGAGGACTTGAAAGCGGGGCAGAATTGCAGGAAACCGATTTCAGGAGGTAGACTGGAATTGCATTTAAAGCATAGGAAAAGAGGCAGAACGTCCACAATGATGCACTTGGCCAAAAAGGGTGTATGCGTTTTTTCCTGAATATATTCAGGAAAAAACGCATACGCCCTTTTAGGCCAACCAAGCAAGCTTGCAAAGGAAATCTGCACTACAATGAAGTCTCACTTCCCCCCGGTCAAAAGGGCCATCTGAAAAAAGTGTAAAATCCAGAAGGCAGGACAGGCCATGGAGAACTGGGAGCCTTGTTATGCTGATGGGCAGGATGTAAATTGCCAACAGCCACTCGGGAGAAGTGTATGGTGTTTCCTAAAACATCTAAAAAACAAAGCAACAGAGCCTAGGGCACTTCCACTTATGGTCCTATAGCTTAGGGAAATTAAAATCAAAAAGACACAGCCACCCCAAAGTTTGGGACGGCTCTGTTTACAAGAACCTCGTTTACGGTACAAGTTCAATATCACAGAAAGTGAGTAATGGATAAAGAAGTTGTGGTACTTACGTACAATGCAATATCACACAGCAATGAAATCTATGTCATCAGGCCCGTAGCAGCATAATGAGTGTATTCAGGTATGATGATTCTAACTGAAATAAGTCACACAGAAAAAGAAACAACATAAGATATCCCTAATACACGGAATGTAAACTTGGCTACACAGGAACTGAATTACAAAACAGAACAGGGTCTCAAATTTAGAAAACCAACTTATGCTTGCTAAGGGGAAAGGTGAGTTGGGGTGCTGCCTAAAACCAGAGATTGAAATGAGCACAGATAAAGTTCCTTAAGCCAAATATGGAATAGACAAGAGGTACTCCTTGCTCAATGAAATGGACTCAACACCCCATATTAAACGCCTAAGAATGTACCTGACTAGTAAGTATCTTAAAACCTATGGATTGCTATGTCTTGGAAAGAGAATGAAGCATGTGTACAGGGGCATAAATGCAGCAGTGATAGGATTGCAGAGGTTCGGTGAGCAAATGAAGACCCTTTGAAATCATATTGCATGGTACCCATTCCACGGGTCTCAACTCTCCAGGTTTAAGGGATTCTTCCTTCAGCTAAAACATGCATGTGGAACCCAGAGTATGATCCACCGTGTGATCGGGAGACGTGTTCAAATATGTCTCAGTTCTCGTCCCCTGGTACTTGGGTGCAACATTCCAGACGCTTTACTAACACTCTCCCGACTTGGAGAGTCAGTGCCTTTAACCTCCTGTTTGGCCCAGTTTGCAATTTCTGTGGAAGATGAACAGGAATAGGGAGAACCAATGAGAGACTAGCTGGAGGTGTCTGGACGGGCAAATTTAACTCTCATTTCCCACCAGGAAGAGGAATTAACCAAAGGCTCAGTGTGCCGTACCGGAACCAGATTAGGGCCTGAAGCAATCCTGCAGTGTTGCGACCAGCCCACAAGAAAGCGAGTTGAAGAAAGGCGCTCAGGGGCACTGTAATTCACAAACCTGCAGAGTTATAAATGACAGCTATCGTCCAAAAATATACTGAAGTAAGGCTGCCAAGAGGACTTGAAAGCGGGGCAGAATTGCAGGAAACCGCTTTCAGGAGGTAGACTGGAATTGCAGTTAAAGCATAGGAAAAGAGGCAGAACGTCGACAATGATGCACTTGGCCAAAAATTGCGTATGCGTTTTTTCCTGAATATTTTCAGGAAAAAACGCATACGCCCTTTTTGGCCAACCAAGCAAGCTTGCAAAGGAAATCTGCACTACAATGAAGTCTCACTTCCCCCCGGTCAAAAGGGCCATCTGAAAAAAGTGTAAAATCCAGAAAGGCAGGACAGGCCATGGAGAACTGGGAGCCTTGTTATGCTGATGGGCGGGATGTAAATTGCCAACAGCCACTCGGGTGAAGTGTATGGTGTTTCCTGAAACATCTAAAAAACAAAGCAACAGAGCCTAGGGCACTTCCACTTATGGTCCTATAGCTTATGGAAATTAAAATCAAAAAGACACAGCCACCCCAAAGTTTGGGACGGCTCTGTTTACAAGAACCTCGTTTACGGTACAAGTTCAATATCACAGAAAGTGAGTAATGGATAAAGAAGTTGTGGTACTTACGTACAATGCAATATCACTCAGCAATGAAATCTATGTCATCAGGCCCGTAGCAGCATAATGAGTGTATTCAGGTATGATGATTCTAACTGAAATAAGTCACACAGAAAAAGAAACAACATAAGATATCACTAATACACGGAATGTAAACTTGGCTACACAGGAACTGAATTACAAAACAGAACAGGGTCTCAAATTTAGAAAACCAACTTATGCTTGCTAAGGGGAAAGGTGAGTTGGGGTGCTGCCTAAAACCAGAGATTGAAATGAGCACAGATAAAGTTCCTTAAGCCAAATATGGAATAGACAAGAGCTACTCCTTGCTCAATGAAATGGACTCAACACCCCATATTAAACGCCTAAGAATGTACCTGACTAGTAAGTATCTTAAAACCTATGGATTGCTATGTCTCCGAAAGAGAATCAAGCGTGTGTACAGGGGCATAAACGCAGCAGTGATAGGATTGGAGAGGTTCGTTGAGCAAATGAAGACCCTTTGAAGTCATATTGCATGGTACCCATTCCACGGTTCTCAACTCTCCAGGTTTAAGGGATTCTTCCTTCAGCTAAAACATGCATGTGGAACCCAGAGTATGATCCACCGTGTGATCGGGAGACGTGTTCAAATATGTCTCAGTTCTCGTCCCCTGGTACTCGGGTGCAACATTCCAGAAGCATTACCAACACTCTCCCGACTTGGAGACTCAGTGCCTTTAACCTCCTGTTTGGCCCAGTTTGCAATTTCTGCGGAAGATGAACAGGAATAGGGAGAACCAATGAGAGACTAGCTGGAGGTGTCTGGACGGGCAAATTTAACTCTCATTTCCCACCAGGAAGAGGAATTAACCAAAGGCTCAGCGTGCCGTGCCGGAACCAGATTAGGGCCTGAAGCAATCCTGCGGTGTTGCGGCCAGCTCACAAGAAAGCGAGTTGAAGAAAGGAGCTCCGGGGCACTGTAATCCACAAACCTGCAGAGTTATAAATGACAGCTATCGTCCAAAAATATACTGAAGTAAGGCTGCCAAGAGGACTTGAAAGCGGGGCAGAATTGCAGGAAACCGATTTCAGGAGGTAGACTGGAATTGCAGTTAAAGCATAGGAAAAGAGGCAGAACGTCGACAATGATGCACTTGGCCAAAAAGGGCGTATGCGTTTTTTCCTGAATATATTCAGGAAAAAACGCATACGCCCTTTTTGGCCAACCAAGCAAGCTTGCAAAGGAAATCTGCACTACAATGAAGTCTCACTTCCCCCCGGTCATAAGGGCCATCTGAAAAAAGTGTAAAATCCAGAAGGCAGGACAGGCCATGGAGAACTGGGAGCCTTGTTATGCTGATGGGCGGGATGTAAATTGCCAACAGCCACTCGGGAGAAGTGTATGGTGTTTCCTGAAACATCTAAAAAACAAAGCAACAGAGCCTAGGGCACTTCCACTTATGGTCCTATAGCTTAGGGAAATTAAAATCAAAAAGACACAGCCACCCCAAAGTTTGGGACGGCTCTGTTCACAAGAACCTCGTTTACGGTACAAGTTCAATATCGCAGAAAGTGAGTAATGGATAAAGAAGTTGTGGTACTTACGTACAATGCAATATCACTCAGCAATGAAATCTATGTCATCAGGCCCGTAGCAGCATAATGAGTGTATTCAGGTATGATGATTCTAACTGAAATAAGTCACATAGAAAAAGAAACATCATAAGATATCACTAATACACGGAATGTAAACTTGGCTACACAGGAACTGAATTACAAAACAGAACAGGGTCTCAAATTTAGAAAACCAACTTATGCTTGCTAAGGGGAAAGGTGAGTTGGGGTGCTGCCTAAAACCAGAGATTGAAATGAGCACAGATAAAGTTCCTTAAGCCAAATATGGAATAGACAAGAGCTACTCCTTGCTCAACGAAATGGACTCAACACCCCATATTAAACGCCTAAGAATGTACCTGACTAGTATCTTAAAACCTATGGATTGCTATGTCTCCGAAAGAGAATCAAGCGTGTGTACAGGGGCATAAACGCAGCAGTGATATGATTGGAGAGGTTCAGTGAGCAAATGAAGACCCTTTGAAGTCATATTGCATGGTACCCATTCCACGGGTCTCAACTCTCCAGGTTTAAGGGATTCTTCCTTCAGCTAAAACATGCATGTGGAACCCAGAGTATGATCAACCGTGTGATCGGGAGACGTGTTCAAATATGTCTCAGGTTTCAATCCCTGGTACTCGGGTGCAACATTCCAGACGCTTTACTAACACTCTCCTGACTTGGAGAGTCAGTGCCTTTAACATCCTGTTTGGCCCAGTTTGCAATTTCTGTGGAAGATGAACAGGAATAGGGAGAACCAATGAGAGACCAGCTGGAGGTGTCTGGACGGGCAAATTTAACTCTCATTTCCCACCAGGAAGAGGAATTAACCAAAGGCTCAGCGTGCCATGCCGGAACCAGATTAGGGTCTGAAGCAATCCTGCGGTGTTGCGGCCAGCTCACAAGAAAGCGAGTTGAAGAAAGGAGCTCAGGGGCACTGTAATTCACAAACCTGCAGAGTTATAAATGACAGCTATCGTCCAAAAATATACTGAAGTAAGGCTGCCAAGAGGACTTCAAAGCGGGGCAGAATTGCAGGAAACCGATTTCAGGAGGTAGACTGGAATTGCATTTAAAGCATAGGAAAAGAGGCAGAACGTCCACAATGATGCACTTGGCCAAAAAGGGTGTATGCGTTTTTTCCTGAATATATTCAGGAAAAAACGCATACGCCCTTTTAGGCCAACCAAGCAAGCTTGCAAAGGAAATCTGCACTACAATGAAGTCTCACTTCCCCCCGGTCAAAAGGGCCATCTGAAAAAAGTGTAAAATCCAGAAGGCAGGACAGGCCATGGAGAACTGGGAGCCTTGTTATGCTGATGGGCAGGATGTAAATTGCCAACAGCCACTCGGGAGAAGTGTATGGTGTTTCCTAAAACATCTAAAAAACAAAGCAACAGAGCCTAGGGCACTTCCACTTATGGTCCTATAGCTTAGGGAAATTAAAATCAAAAAGACACAGCCACCCCAAAGTTTGGGACGGCTCTGTTTACAAGAACCTCGTTTACGGTACAAGTTCAATATCACAGAAAGTGAGTAATGGATAAAGAAGTTGTGGTACTTACGTACAATGCAATATCACACAGCAATGAAATCTATGTCATCAGGCCCGTAGCAGCATAATGAGTGTATTCAGGTATGATGATTCTAACTGAAATAAGTCACACAGAAAAAGAAACAACATAAGATATCCCTAATACACGGAATGTAAACTTGGCTACACAGGAACTGAATTACAAAACAGAACAGGGTCTCAAATTTAGAAAACCAACTTATGCTTGCTAAGGGGAAAGGTGAGTTGGGGTGCTGCCTAAAACCAGAGATTGAAATGAGCACAGATAAAGTTCCTTAAGCCAAATATGGAATAGACAAGAGGTACTCCTTGCTCAATGAAATGGACTCAACACCCCATATTAAACGCCTAAGAATGTACCTGACTAGTAAGTATCTTAAAACCTATGGATTGCTATGTCTTGGAAAGAGAATGAAGCATGTGTACAGGGGCATAAATGCAGCAGTGATAGGATTGCAGAGGTTCGGTGAGCAAATGAAGACCCTTTGAAATCATATTGCATGGTACCCATTCCACGGGTCTCAACTCTCCAGGTTTAAGGGATTCTTCCTTCAGCTAAAACATGCATGTGGAACCCAGAGTATGATCCACCGTGTGATCGGGAGACGTGTTCAAATATGTCTCAGTTCTCGTCCCCTGGTACTTGGGTGCAACATTCCAGACGCTTTACTAACACTCTCCCGACTTGGAGAGTCAGTGCCTTTAACCTCCTGTTTGGCCCAGTTTGCAATTTCTGTGGAAGATGAACAGGAATAGGGAGAACCAATGAGAGACTAGCTGGAGGTGTCTGGACGGGCAAATTTAACTCTCATTTCCCACCAGGAAGAGGAATTAACCAAAGGCTCAGTGTGCCGTACCGGAACCAGATTAGGGCCTGAAGCAATCCTGCAGTGTTGCGACCAGCCCACAAGAAAGCGAGTTGAAGAAAGGCGCTCAGGGGCACTGTAATTCACAAACCTGCAGAGTTATAAATGACAGCTATCGTCCAAAAATATACTGAAGTAAGGCTGCCAAGAGGACTTGAAAGCGGGGCAGAATTGCAGGAAACCGCTTTCAGGAGGTAGACTGGAATTGCAGTTAAAGCATAGGAAAAGAGGCAGAACGTCGACAATGATGCACTTGGCCAAAAATTGCGTATGCGTTTTTTCCTGAATATTTTCAGGAAAAAACGCATACGCCCTTTTTGGCCAACCAAGCAAGCTTGCAAAGGAAATCTGCACTACAATGAAGTCTCACTTCCCCCCGGTCAAAAGGGCCATCTGAAAAAAGTGTAAAATCCAGAAAGGCAGGACAGGCCATGGAGAACTGGGAGCCTTGTTATGCTGATGGGCGGGATGTAAATTGCCAACAGCCACTCGGGTGAAGTGTATGGTGTTTCCTGAAACATCTAAAAAACAAAGCAACAGAGCCTAGGGCACTTCCACTTATGGTCCTATAGCTTATGGAAATTAAAATCAAAAAGACACAGCCACCCCAAAGTTTGGGACGGCTCTGTTTACAAGAACCTCGTTTACGGTACAAGTTCAATATCACAGAAAGTGAGTAATGGATAAAGAAGTTGTGGTACTTACGTACAATGCAATATCACTCAGCAATGAAATCTATGTCATCAGGCCCGTAGCAGCATAATGAGTGTATTCAGGTATGATGATTCTAACTGAAATAAGTCACACAGAAAAAGAAACAACATAAGATATCACTAATACACGGAATGTAAACTTGGCTACACAGGAACTGAATTACAAAACAGAACAGGGTCTCAAATTTAGAAAACCAACTTATGCTTGCTAAGGGGAAAGGTGAGTTGGGGTGCTGCCTAAAACCAGAGATTGAAATGAGCACAGATAAAGTTCCTTAAGCCAAATATGGAATAGACAAGAGCTACTCCTTGCTCAATGAAATGGACTCAACACCCCATATTAAACGCCTAAGAATGTACCTGACTAGTAAGTATCTTAAAACCTATGGATTGCTATGTCTCCGAAAGAGAATCAAGCGTGTGTACAGGGGCATAAACGCAGCAGTGATAGGATTGGAGAGGTTCGTTGAGCAAATGAAGACCCTTTGAAGTCATATTGCATGGTACCCATTCCACGGTTCTCAACTCTCCAGGTTTAAGGGATTCTTCCTTCAGCTAAAACATGCATGTGGAACCCAGAGTATGATCCACCGTGTGATCGGGAGACGTGTTCAAATATGTCTCAGTTCTCGTCCCCTGGTACTCGGGTGCAACATTCCAGAAGCATTACCAACACTCTCCCGACTTGGAGACTCAGTGCCTTTAACCTCCTGTTTGGCCCAGTTTGCAATTTCTGCGGAAGATGAACAGGAATAGGGAGAACCAATGAGAGACTAGCTGGAGGTGTCTGGACGGGCAAATTTAACTCTCATTTCCCACCAGGAAGAGGAATTAACCAAAGGCTCAGCGTGCCGTGCCGGAACCAGATTAGGGCCTGAAGCAATCCTGCGGTGTTGCGGCCAGCTCACAAGAAAGCGAGTTGAAGAAAGGAGCTCCGGGGCACTGTAATCCACAAACCTGCAGAGTTATAAATGACAGCTATCGTCCAAAAATATACTGAAGTAAGGCTGCCAAGAGGACTTGAAAGCGGGGCAGAATTGCAGGAAACCGATTTCAGGAGGTAGACTGGAATTGCAGTTAAAGCATAGGAAAAGAGGCAGAACGTCGACAATGATGCACTTGGCCAAAAAGGGCGTATGCGTTTTTTCCTGAATATATTCAGGAAAAAACGCATACGCCCTTTTTGGCCAACCAAGCAAGCTTGCAACGGAAATCTGCACTACAATGAAGTCTCACTTCCCCCCGGTCATAAGGGCCATCTGAAAAAAGTGTAAAATCCAGAAGGCAGGACAGGCCATGGAGAACTGGGAGCCTTGTTATGCTGATGGGCGGGATGTAAATTGCCAACAGCCACTCGGGAGAAGTGTATGGTGTTTCCTGAAACATCTAAAAAACAAAGCAACAGAGCCTAGGGCACTTCCACTTATGGTCCTATAGCTTAGAGAAATTAAAATCAAAAAGACACAGCCACCCCAAAGTTTGGGACGGCTCTGTTCACAAGAACCTCGTTTACGGTACAAGTTCAATATCGCAGAAAGTGAGTAATGGATAAAGAAGTTGTGGTACTTACGTACAATGCAATATCACTCAGCAATGAAATCTATGTCATCAGGCCCGTAGCAGCATAATGAGTGGATTCAGGTATGATGATTCTAACTGAAATAAGTCACATAGAAAAAGAAACATCATAAGATATCACTAATACACGGAATGTAAACTTGGCTACACAGGAACTGAATTACAAAACAGAACAGGGTCTCAAATTTAGAAAACCAACTTATGCTTGCTAAGGGGAAAGGTGAGTTGGGGTGCTGCCTAAAACCAGAGATTGAAATGAGCACAGATAAAGTTCCTTAAGCCAAATATGGAATAGACAAGAGCTACTCCTTGCTCAACGAAATGGACTCAACACCCCATATTAAACGCCTAAGAATGTACCTGACTAGTAAGTATCTTAAAACCTATGGATTGCTATGTCTCCGAAAGAGAATCAAGCGTGTGTACAGGGGCATAAACGCAGCAGTGATATGATTGGAGAGGTTCAGTGAGCAAATGAAGACCCTTTGAAGTCATATTGCATGGTACCCATTCCACGGGTCTCAACTCTCCAGGTTTAAGGGATTCTTCCTTCAGCTAAAACATGCATGTGGAACCCAGAGTATGATCAACCGTGTGATCGGGAGACGTGTTCAAATATGTCTCAGGTTTCAATCCCTGGTACTCGGGTGCAACATTCCAGACGCTTTACTAACACTCTCCTGACTTGGAGAGTCAGTGCCTTTAACATCCTGTTTGGCCCAGTTTGCAATTTCTGTGGAAGATGAACAGGAATAGGGAGAACCAATGAGAGACCAGCTGGAGGTGTCTGGACGGGCAAATTTAACTCTCATTTCCCACCAGGAAGAGGAATTAACCAAAGGCTCAGCGTGCCGTGCCGGAACCAGATTAGGGCCTGAAGCAATCCTGCGGTGTTGCGGCCAGCTCACAAGAAAGCGAGTTGAAGAAAGGAGCTCCGGGGCACTGTAATCCACAAACCTGCAGAGTTATAAATGACAGCTATCGTCCAAAAATATACTGAAGTAAGGCTGCCAAGAGGACTTGAAAGCGGGGCAGAATTGCAGGAAACCGATTTCAGGAGGTAGACTGGAATTGCATTTAAAGCATAGGAAAAGAGGCAGAACGTCCACAATGATGCACTTGGCCAAA
This sequence comes from Grampus griseus, assembly GCF_964374135.1. Classification (NCBI taxonomy): domain Eukaryota; kingdom Metazoa; phylum Chordata; class Mammalia; order Artiodactyla; family Delphinidae; genus Grampus; species Grampus griseus. Next base: position 37,929 of record NW_028132610.1, on the reverse strand, counting down.
AAGGGTGTATGCGTTTTTTCCTGAATATATTCAGGAAAAAACGCATACGCCCTTATAGGCCAACCAAGCAAGCTTGCAAAGGAAATCTGCACTACAATGAAGTCTCACTTCCCCCCGGTCAAAAGGGCCATCTGAAAAAAGTGTAAAATCCAGAAGGCAGGACAGGCCATGGAGAACTGGGAGCCTTGTTATGCTGATGGGCGGGATGTAAATTGCCAACAGCCACTCGGGAGAAGTGTATGGTGTTTCCTGAAACATCTAAAAAACAAAGCAACAGAGCTTAGGGCACTTCCACTTATGGTCCCATAGCTTAGGGAAATTAAAATCAAAAAGACACAGCCACTCCAAAATTTGGGAGGGCTCTCTTTACAAAAACCTCGTTTACGGAACCAGTTCAATATCACAGAAAGTAAATAATGGATAAAGAAGTTGTGGTACTTACTTACAATGCAATATCACACAGCAATGAAATCTATGTCATCAGGCCCGTAGCAGCATAATGAGTAGATTCAGGTATGATGATTCTAACTGAAGTAAGTCACACAGAAAAAGAAACATCATAAGATATCACTAATACACGGAATGTAAACTTGGCTACACAGGAACTGAATTACAAAACAGAACAGGGTCTCAAATTTAGAAAACCAACTTATGCTTGCTAAGGGGAAATGTGAGTTGGGGTGTTGCATAAAACCAGAGATTGAAATGAGCACAGATAAAGTTCCTTAAGCCAAATATGTAATAGATAAGAGCTACTCCTTGCTCAACGAAATGCGCTCAACACCCCATATTAAACGCCTAAGAATGCACCTGACTAGTAAGTATCTTAAAACCTATGGATTGCTATGTCTCCGAAAGAGAATCAAGCATGTGTACAGGGGCATAAACGCAGCAGTGATATGATTGGAGAGGTTCGGTGAGCAAATGAAGAACCTTTGAAGTCATATTGCATGGTACCCATTCCAAGGGTCTCAACTCTCCAGGTTTAAGGGATTCTTCCTTCAGCTAAAACATGCATGTGGAACCCAGAATATGATCCACCGTGTGATCGGGAGATGTGTTCAAATATGTCTCAGTTATCGACCCCTGGTACTCGGGTGCAACATTCCAGACGCTTTACTAACACTCTCCCGACTTGGAGAGTCAGTGCCTTTAACCTCCTGTTTGGCCCAGTTTGCAATTTCTGTGGAAGATGAACAGGAATAGGGAGAACCAATGAGAGACTAGCTGGAGGTGTCTGGACGGGCAAATTTAACTCTCATTTCCCACCAGGAAGAGGAATTAACCAAAGGCTCAGCGTGCCGTGCCGGAACCAGATTAGGGCCTGAAGCAATCCTGCGGTGTTGCGGCCAGCTCACAAGAAAGCAAGTTGAAGAAAGGAGCTCAGGGGCACTGTAATTCACAAACCTGCAGAGTTATAAATGACAGCTATCGTCCAAAAATATACTGAAGTAAGGCTGCCAAGTGGACTTCAAAGCGGGGCAGAATTGCAGGAAACCGATTTCAGGAGGTAGACTGGATTGCATTTAAAGCATAGGAAAAGAGGCAGAACGTCGACAATGATGCACTTGGCCAAAAAGGGCGTATGCGTTTTTTCCTGAATATATTCAGGAAAAAACGCATACGCCCTTTTTGGCCAACCAAGCAAGCTTGCAAAGGAAATCTGCACTACAATGAAGTCTCACTTCCCCCCGGTCAAAAGGGACATCTGAAAAAAGTGTAAAATCCAGAAAGGCAGGACAGGCCATGGAGAACTGGGAGCCTTGTTATGCTGATGGGCGGGATGTAAATTGCCAACAGCCACTCGGGAGAAGTGTATGGTGTTTCCTGAAACATCTAAAAAACAAAGCAACAGAGCCTAGGGCACTTCCACTTATGGTCCTATAGCTTAGGGAAATTAAAATCAAAAAGACACAGCCACCCCAAAGTTTGGGACGGCTCTGTTTACAAGAACCTCGTTTACGGTACAAGTTCAATATCACAGAAAGTGAGTAATGGATAAAGAAGTTGTGGTACTTACGTACAATGCAATATCACTCAGCAATGAAATCTATGTCATCAGGCCCGTAGCAGCATAATGAGTGGATTCAGGTATGATGATTCTAACTGAAATAAGTCACACAGAAAAAGAAACAACATAAGATATCACTAATACACGGAATGTAAACTTGGCTACACAGGAACTGAATTACAAAACAGAACAGGGTCTCAAATTTTGAAAACCAACTTATGCTTGCTAAGGGGAAAGATGAGTTGGGGTGCTGCCTAAAACCAGAGATTGAAATGAGCACAGATAAAGTTCCTTAAGCCAAATATGGAATAGACAAGAGCTACTCCTTGCTCAATGAAATGGACTCAACACCCCATATTAAACGCCTAAGAATGTACCTGACTAGTAAGTATATTAAAACCTATGGATTGCTATGTCTCCGAAAGAGAATCAAGCGTGTGTACAGGGGCATAAATGCAGCAGTGATAGGATTGGAGAGGTTCAGTGAGCAAATGAAGACCCTTTGAAGTCATATTGCATGGTACCCATTCCACGGGTCTCAACTCTCCAGGTTTAAGGGATTCTTCCTTCAGCTAAAACATGCATGTGGAACCCAGAGTATGATCCACCGTGTGATCGGGAGACGTGTTCAAATATGTCTCAGTTCTCGTCCCCTGGTACTCGGGTGCAACATTCCAGACGCTTTACTAACACTCTCCCGACTTGGAGAGTCAGTGCCTTTAACCTCCTGTTTGGCCCAGTTTGCAATATCTGCGGAAGATGAACAGGAATAGAGCGAACCAATGAGAGACTAGCTGGAGGTGTCTGGACGGGCAAATTTAACTCTCATTTCCCACCAGGAAGAGGAATTAACCAAAGGCTCAGCGTGCCGTGCCGGAACCAGATTAGGGCCTGAAGCAATCCTGCGGTGTTGCGACCAGCTCACAAGAAAGCGAGTTGAAGAAAGGAGCTCAGGGGCACTGTAATTCACAAACCTGCAGAGTTATAAATGACAGCTATCGTCCAAAAATATACTGAAGTAAGGCTGCCAAGAGGACTTGAAAGCGGGGCAGAATTGCAGGAAACCGATTTCAGGAGGTAGACTGGAATTGCAGTTAAAGCATAGGAAAAGAGGCAGAACGTCCACAATGATGCACTTGGCCAAAAAGGGCGTATGCGTTTTTTCCTGAATATATTCAGGAAAAAACGTATACGCCCTTTTTGGCCAACCAAGCAAGCTTGCAAAGGAAATCTGCACTACAATGAAGTCTCACTTCACCCCGGTCAAAAGGGCCATCTGAAAAAAGTGTAAAATCCAGAAAGGCAGGACAGGCCATGGAGAACTGGGAGCCTTGTTATGCTGATGGGCGGGATGTAAATTGCCAACAGCTACTCGGGAGAAGTGTATGGTGTTTCCTGAAACATCTAAAAAACAAAGCAACAGAGCTTAGGGCACTTCCACTTATGGTCCCATAGCTTAGGGAAATTAAAATCAAAAAGACACAGCCACTCCAAAGTTTGGGAGGGCTCTCTTTACAAAAACCTTGTTTACGGAACCAGTTCAATATCACAGAAAGTGAATAATGGATAAAGAAGTTGTGGTACTTACGTACAATGCAATATCACTCAGCAATGAAATCTATGTCATCAGGCCCATAGCAGCATAATGAGTGGATTCAGGTATGATGATTCTAACTGAAATAAGTCACACAGAAAAAGAAACAACATAAGATATCACTAATACACGGAATGTAAACTTGGCTACACAGGAACTGAATCACAAAACAGAACTGGGTCTCAAATTTAGAAAACCAACTTATGCTTGCTAAGGGGAAAGGTGAGTTGGGGTGCTGCCTAAAACCAGAGATTGAAATGAGCACAGATAAAGTTCCTTAAGCCAAATATGGAATAGACAAGAGCTACTCCTTGCTCAACGAAATGGACTCAACACCCCATATTAAACGCCTAAGAATGTACCTGACTAGTAAGTATCTTAAAACCTATGGATTGCTATGTCTCCGAAAGAGAATCAAGCATGTGTACAGGGGCATAAACGCAGCAGTGATAGGATTGGAGAGGTTCGGTGAGCAAATGAAGACCCTTTGAAGTCATATTGCATGGTACCCATTCCACGGGTCTCAACTCTCCAGGTTTAAGGGATTCTTCCTTCAGCTAAAACATGCATGTGGAACCCAGAGTATGATAAACCGTGCGATCGGGAGACGTGTTCAAATATGTCTCAGTTCTCGTCCCCTGGTACTCGGGTGCAACATTGCAGACGCTTTACTAACACTCTCCCGACTTGGAGAGTCAGTGCCTTTAACCTCCTGTTTGGCCCAGTTTGCAATTTCTGCGGAAGATGAACAGGAATAGGGAGAACCAATGAGAGACTAGCTGGAGGTGTCTGGACGGGCAAATTTAACTCTCATTTCCCACCAGGAAGAGGAATTAACCAAAGGCTCAGCGTGCCGTGCCGGAACCAGATTAGGGCCTGAAGCAATCCTGCGGTGTTGCGGCCAGCTCACAAGAAAGCGAGTTGAAGAAAGGAGCTCAGGGGCACTGTAATTCACAAACCTGCAGAGTTATAAATGACAGCTATCGTCCAAAAATATACTGAAGTAAGGCTGCCAAGAGGACTTGAAAGCGGGGCGGAATTGCAAGAAACCGATTCCAGGAGGTAGACTGGAATTGCAGTTAAAGCATAGGAAAAGAGGCAGAACGTCCACAATGATGCACTTGGCCAAAAAGGGCGTATGCGTTTTTTCCTGAATATATTCAGGAAAAAACGCATACGCCCTTTTTGGCCAACCAAGCAAGCTTGCAAAGGAAATCTGCACTACAATGAAGTCTCACTTCCCCCCGGTCAAAAGGGCCATCTGAAAAAAGTGTAAAATCCAGAAGGCAGGACAGGCCATGGAGAACTGGGAGCCTTGTTATGCTGATGGACGGGATGTAAATTGCCAACAGCCACTCGGGAGAAGTGTATGGTGTTTCCTGAAACATCTAAAAAACAAAGCAACAGAGCCTAGGGCACTTCCACTTATGGTCCTATAGCTTAGGGAAATTAAAATCAAAAAGACACAGCCACCCCAAAGTTTGGGACGGCTCTGTTTACAAGAACCTCGTTTACGGTACAAGTTCAATATCGCAGAAAGTGAGTAATGGATAAAGAAGTTGTGGTACTTACGTACAATGCAATATCACTCAGCAATGAAATCTATGTCATCAGGCCCGTAGCAGCATAATGAGTGGATTCAGGTATGATGATTCTAACTGAAATAAGTCACACAGAAACAGAAACATCATAAGATATCACTAATACACGGAATGTAAACTTGGCTACACAAGAACTGAATTACAAAACAGAACAGGGTCTCAAATTTAGAAAACCAACTTATGCTTGCTAAGGGGAAAGGTGAGTTGGGGTGCTGCCTAAAACCAGAGATTGAAATGAGCACAGATAAAGTTCCTTAAGCCAAATATGTAATAGACAAGAGCTACAACTTGCTCAACGAAATGGACTCAACACCTCATATTAAATGCCTAAGAATGTACCTGACTAGAAAGTATCTTAAAACCTATGGATTGCTATGTCTCCGAAAGAGAATCAAGCGTGTGTACAGGGGCATAAACGCAGCAGTGATAGGATTGGAGATGTTCAGTGAGCAAATGAAGACCCTTTGAAGTCATATTGCATGGTACCCATTCCACGGGTCTCAACTCTCCAGGATTAAGGGATTCTTCCTTCAGCTAAAACATGCATGTGGAACCCAGAGTATGATCAACCGAGTGATCGGGAGACGTGTTCAAATATGTCTCAGTTCTCCTCCCCTGGTACTCGGGTGCAACATTCCAGACGCTTTACTAACACTCTCCCGACTTGGAGAGTCAGTGCCTTTAACCTCCTATTTGGCCCAGTTTGCAATTTCTGCGGAAGATGAAGAGGAATAGGGAGAACCAATGAGAGCCTAGCTGGAGGTGTCTGGACGGGCAAATTTAACTCTCATTTCCCACCAGGAAGAGGAATTAACCAAAGGCTCAGCGTGCCGTGCCAGAACCAGATTAGGGCCTGAAGCAATCCTGCGGTGTTGCGACCAGCTCACAAGAAAGCGAGTTGAAGAAAGGAGCCCAGGGGCACTGTAATTCACAAACCTGCAGAGTTATAAATGACAGCTATCGTCCAAAAATATACTGAAGTAAGGTTGCCAAGAGGACTTGAAAGCGGGGCAGAATTGCAGGAAGCCGATTTCAGGAGGTAGACTGGAATTGCAGTTAAAGCATAGGAAAAGAGGCAGAACGTCCACAATGATGCACTTGGCCAAAAAGTGCGTATGCGTTTTTTCCTGAATATATTCAGGAAAAAACGCATACGCCCTTTTTGGCCAACCAAGCAAGCTTGCAAAGGAAATCTGCACTACAATGAAGTCTCACTTCACCCCGGTCAAAAGGGCCATCTGAAAAAAGTGTAAAATCCAGAAAGGCAGGACAGGCCATGGAGAACTGGGAGCCTTGTTATGCTGATGGGCGGGATGTAAATTGCCAACAGCCACTTGGGAGAAGTGTATGGTGTTTCCTGAAACATCTAAAAAACAAAGCAACAGAGCCTAGGGCACTTCCACTTATGGTCCTATAGCTTATGGAAATTAAAATCAAAAAGACACAGCCACCCCAAAGTTTGGGACGGTCTGTTTACAAGAACCTCGTTTACGGTACAAGTTCAATATCGCAGAAAGTGAGTAATGGATAAAGAAGTTGTGGTACTTACGTACAATGCAATATCACTCAGCAATGAAATCTGTGTCATCAGGCCCGTAGCAGCATAATGAGTGGATTCAGGTATGATGATTCTAACTGAAATAAGTCACACAGAAAAAGAAACATCATAAGATATCACTAATACACGGAATGTAAACTTGGCTACACAGGAACTGAATTACAAAACAGAACAGGGTCTCAAATTTAGAAAACCAACTTATGCTTGCTAAGGGGAAAGGTGAGTTGGGGTGCTGCCTAAAACCAGAGATTGAAATGAACACAGATAAAGTTCCTTAAGCCAAATATAGAATAGACAAGAGCTACTCCTTGCTCAACGAAATAGACTCAACACCCCATATTAAACGCCTAAGAATGTACCTGACTAGTAAGTATCTTAAAACCTATGGATTGCTATGTCTCTGAAAGAGAATCAAGCGTGTGTACAGGGGCATAAACGCAGCAGTGATAGGATTGGAGAGGTTCGGTGAGCAAATGAAGACCCTTTGAAGTCATATTGCATGGTACCCATTCCACAGGTCTCAACTCTCCAGGTTTAAGGGATTCTTCCTTCAGCTAAAACATGCATGTGGAACCCAGAGTATGATCCACCGTGTGATCGGGAGACGTGTTCAAATATGTCTCAGTTCTCGTCCCCTGGTACTCGGGTGCAACATTCCAGACGCTTTACTAACACTCTCCCGACTTGGAGAGTCAGTGCCTTTAACCTCCTGTTTGGCCCAGTTTGCAATTTCTGCGGAAGATGAACAGGAATAGGGAGAACCAATGAGAGACTAGCTGGAGGTGTCTGGACGGGCAAATTTAACTCTCATTTCCCACCAGGAAGAGGAATTAACCAAAGGCTCAGCGTGCCGTGCCGGAACCAGATTAGGGACTGAAGCAATCCTGCGGTGTTGCGACCAGCTCACAAGAAAGCGAGTTGAAGAAAGGAGCTCAGGGGCACTGTAATTCACAAACCTGCAGAGTTATAAATGACAGCTCTCGTCCAAAAATATACTGAAGTAAGGCTGCCAAGAGGACTTGAAAGCGGGGCAGAATTGCAGGAAACCGATTTCAGGAGGTAGACTGCAATTGCAGTTAAAGTATAGGAAAAGAGGCAGAACGTCCACAATGATGCACTTGGCCAAAAAGGGCGTATGCGTTTTTTCCTGAATATATTCAGGAAAAAACGCATACGCCCTTTTTGGCCAACCAAGCAAGCTTGCAAAGGAAATCTGCACTACAATGAAGTCTCACTTCACCCCGGTCAAAAGGGCCATCTGAAAAAAGTGTAAAATCCAGAAAGGCAGGACAGGCCATGGAGAACTGGGAGCCTTGTTATGCTGATGGGCGGGATGTAAATTGCCAACAGCCACTCGGGAGAAGTGTATGGTGTTTCCTGAAACATCTAAAAAACAAAGCAACAGAGCTTAGGGCACTTCCACTTATGGTCCCATAGCTTAGGGAAATTAAAATCAAAAAGACACAGCCACTCCAAAGTTTGGGAGGGCTCTCTTTACAAAAACCTCGTTTACGGAACCAGTTCAATATCACAGAAAGTGAATAATGGATAAAGAAGTTGTGGTACTTACGTACAATGCAATATCACTCAGCAATGAAATCTATGTCATCAGGCCCATAGCAGCATAATGAGTGGATTCAGGTATGATGATTCTAACTGAAATAAGTCACACAGAAAAAGAAACAACATAAGATATCACTAATACACGGAATGTAAACTTGGCTACACAGGAACTGAATCACAAAACAGAACAGGGTCTCAAATTTAGAAAACCAACTTATGCTTGCTAAGGGGAAAGGTGAGTTGGGGTGCTGCCTAAAACCAGAGATTGAAATGAGCACAGATAAAGTTCCTTAAGCCAAATATGGAATAGACAAGAGCTACTCCTTGCTCAACGAAATGGACTCAACACCCCATATTAAACGCCTAAGAATGTACCTGACTAGTAAGTATCTTAAAACCTATGGATTGCTATGTCTCCGAAAGAGAATCAAGCGTGTGTACAGGGGCATAAACGCAGCAGTGATAGGATTGGAGAGGTTCGGTGAGCAAATGAAGACCCTTTGAAGTCATATTGCATGGTACCCATTCCACGGGTCTCAACTCTCCAGGTTTAAGGGATTCTTCCTTCAGCTAAAACATGCATGTGGAACCCAGAGTATGATAAACCGTGCGATCGGGAGACGTGTTCAAATATGTCTCAGTTCTCGTCCCCTGGTACTCGGGTGCAACATTGCAGACGCTTTACTAACACTCTCCCGACTTGGAGAGTCAGTGCCTTTAACCTCCTGTTTGGCCCAGTTTGCAATTTCTGCGGAAGATGAACAGGAATAGGGAGAACCAATGAGAGACTAGCTGGAGGTGTCTGGACGGGCAAATTTAACTCTCATTTCCCACCAGGAAGAGGAATTAACCAAAGGCTCAGCGTGCCGTGCCGGAACCAGATTAGGGCCTGAAGCAATCCTGCGGTGTTGCGGTCAGCTCACAAGAAAGCGAGTTGAAGAAAGGAGCTCAGGGGCACTGTAATTCACAAACCTGCAGAGTTATAAATGACAGCTCTCGTCCAAAAATATACTGAAGTAAGGCTGCCAAGAGGACTTGAAAGCGGGGCAGAATTGCAAGAAACCGATTCCAGGAGGTAGACTGGAATTGCAGTTAAAGCATAGGAAAAGAGGCAGAACGTCCACAATGATGCACTTGGCCAAAAAGGGCGTATGCGTTTTTTCCTGAATATATTCAGGAAAAAACTCATACGCCCTTTTTGGCCAACCAAGCAAGCTTGCAAAGGAAATCTGCACTACAATGAAGTCTCACTTCCCTCCGGTCAAAAGGGACATCTGAAAAAAGTGTAAAATCCAGAAGGCAGGACAGGCCATGGAGAACTGGGAGCCTTGTTATGCTGATGGGCGGGATGTAAATTGCCAACAGCCACTCGGGAGAAGTGTATGGTGTTTCCTGAAACATCTAAAAAACAAAGCAACAGAGCCTAGGGCACTTCCACTTATGGTCCTATAGCTTAGGGAAATTAAAATCAAAAAGACACAGCCACCCCAAAGTTTGGGACGGCTCTGTTTACAAGAATCTCGTTTACGGTACAAGTTCAATATCGCAGAAAGTGAGTAATGGATAAAGAAGTTGTGGTACTTACGTACAATGCAATATCACTCAGCAATGAAATCTATGTCATCAGGCCCGTAGCAGCATAATGAGTGGATTCAGGTATGATGATTCTAACTGAAATAAGTCACACAGAAACAGAAACATCATAAGATATCACTAATACACGGAATGTAAACTTGGCTACACAAGAACCGAATTACAAAACAGAACAGGGTCTCAAATTTAGAAAACCAACTTATGCTTGCTAAGGGGAAAGGTGAGTTGGGGTGCTGCCTAAAACCAGAGATTGAAATGAGCACAGATAAAGTTCCTTAAGCCAAATATGTAATAGACAAGAGCTACAACTTGCTCAACGAAATGGACTCAACACCTCATATTAAATGCCTAAGAATGTACCTGACTAGAAAGTATCTTAAAACCTATGGATTGCTATGTCTCCGAAAGAGAATCAAGCGTGTGTACAGGGGCATAAACGCAGCAGTGATAGGATTGGAGAGGTTCGTTGAGCAAATGAAGACCCTTTGAAGTCATATTGCATGGTACCCATTCCACGGTTCTCAACTCTCCAGGTTTAAGGGATTCTTCCTTCAGCTAAAACATGCATGTGGAACCCAGAGTATGATCCACCGTGTGATCGGGAGACGTGTTCAAATATGTCTCAGTTCTCGTCCCCTGGTACTCGGGTGCAACATTCCAGAAGCATTACCAACACTCTCCCGACTTGGAGACTCAGTGCCTTTAACCTCCTGTTTGGCCCAGTTTGCAATTTCTGCGGAAGATGAACAGGAATAGGGAGAACCAATGAGAGACTAGCTGGAGGTGTCTGGACGGGCAAATTTAACTCTCATTTCCCACCAGGAAGAGGAATTAACCAAAGGCTCAGCGTGCCGTGCCGGAACCAGATTAGGGCCTGAAGCAATCCTGCGGTGTTGCGGCCAGCTCACAAGAAAGCGAGTTGAAGAAAGGAGCTCCGGGGCACTGTAATCCACAAACCTGCAGAGTTATAAATGACAGCTATCGTCCAAAAATATACTGAAGTAAGGCTGCCAAGAGGACTTGAAAGCGGGGCAGAATTGCAGGAAACCGATTTCAGGAGGTAGACTGGAATTGCAGTTAAAGCATAGGAAAAGAGGCAGAACGTCGACAATGATGCACTTGGCCAAAAAGGGCGTATGCGTTTTTTCCTGAATATATTCAGGAAAAAACGCATACGCCCTTTTTGGCCAACCAAGCAAGCTTGCAAAGGAAATCTGCACTACAATGAAGTCTCACTTCCCCCCGGTCATAAGGGCCATCTGAAAAAAGTGTAAAATCCAGAAGGCAGGACAGGCCATGGAGAACTGGGAGCCTTGTTATGCTGATGGGCGGGATGTAAATTGCCAACAGCCACTCGGGAGAAGTGTATGGTGTTTCCTGAAACATCTAAAAAACAAAGCAACAGAGCCTAGGGCACTTCCACTTATGGTCCTATAGCTTAGGGAAATTAAAATCAAAAAGACACAGCCACCCCAAAGTTTGGGACGGCTCTGTTCACAAGAACCTCGTTTACGGTACAAGTTCAATATCGCAGAAAGTGAGTAATGGATAAAGAAGTTGTGGTACTTACGTACAATGCAATATCACTCAGCAATGAAATCTATGTCATCAGGCCCGTAGCAGCATAATGAGTGTATTCAGGTATGATGATTCTAACTGAAATAAGTCACATAGAAAAAGAAACATCATAAGATATCACTAATACACGGAATGTAAACTTGGCTACACAGGAACTGAATTACAAAACAGAACAGGGTCTCAAATTTAGAAAACCAACTTATGCTTGCTAAGGGGAAAGGTGAGTTGGGGTGCTGCCTAAAACCAGAGATTGAAATGAGCACAGATAAAGTTCCTTAAGCCAAATATGGAATAGACAAGAGCTACTCCTTGCTCAACGAAATGGACTCAACACCCCATATTAAACGCCTAAGAATGTACCTGACTAGTATCTTAAAACCTATGGATTGCTATGTCTCCGAAAGAGAATCAAGCGTGTGTACAGGGGCATAAACGCAGCAGTGATATGATTGGAGAGGTTCAGTGAGCAAATGAAGACCCTTTGAAGTCATATTGCATGGTACCCATTCCACGGGTCTCAACTCTCCAGGTTTAAGGGATTCTTCCTTCAGCTAAAACATGCATGTGGAACCCAGAGTATGATCAACCGTGTGATCGGGAGACGTGTTCAAATATGTCTCAGGTTTCAATCCCTGGTACTCGGGTGCAACATTCCAGACGCTTTACTAACACTCTCCTGACTTGGAGAGTCAGTGCCTTTAACATCCTGTTTGGCCCAGTTTGCAATTTCTGTGGAAGATGAACAGGAATAGGGAGAACCAATGAGAGACCAGCTGGAGGTGTCTGGACGGGCAAATTTAACTCTCATTTCCCACCAGGAAGAGGAATTAACCAAAGGCTCAGCGTGCCATGCCGGAACCAGATTAGGGTCTGAAGCAATCCTGCGGTGTTGCGGCCAGCTCACAAGAAAGCGAGTTGAAGAAAGGAGCTCAGGGGCACTGTAATTCACAAACCTGCAGAGTTATAAATGACAGCTATCGTCCAAAAATATACTGAAGTAAGGCTGCCAAGAGGACTTCAAAGCGGGGCAGAATTGCAGGAAACCGATTTCAGGAGGTAGACTGGAATTGCATTTAAAGCATAGGAAAAGAGGCAGAACGTCCACAATGATGCACTTGGCCAAAAAGGGTGTATGCGTTTTTTCCTGAATATATTCAGGAAAAAACGCATACGCCCTTTTAGGCCAACCAAGCAAGCTTGCAAAGGAAATCTGCACTACAATGAAGTCTCACTTCCCCCCGGTCAAAAGGGCCATCTGAAAAAAGTGTAAAATCCAGAAGGCAGGACAGGCCATGGAGAACTGGGAGCCTTGTTATGCTGATGGGCAGGATGTAAATTGCCAACAGCCACTCGGGAGAAGTGTATGGTGTTTCCTAAAACATCTAAAAAACAAAGCAACAGAGCCTAGGGCACTTCCACTTATGGTCCTATAGCTTAGGGAAATTAAAATCAAAAAGACACAGCCACCCCAAAGTTTGGGACGGCTCTGTTTACAAGAACCTCGTTTACGGTACAAGTTCAATATCACAGAAAGTGAGTAATGGATAAAGAAGTTGTGGTACTTACGTACAATGCAATATCACACAGCAATGAAATCTATGTCATCAGGCCCGTAGCAGCATAATGAGTGTATTCAGGTATGATGATTCTAACTGAAATAAGTCACACAGAAAAAGAAACAACATAAGATATCCCTAATACACGGAATGTAAACTTGGCTACACAGGAACTGAATTACAAAACAGAACAGGGTCTCAAATTTAGAAAACCAACTTATGCTTGCTAAGGGGAAAGGTGAGTTGGGGTGCTGCCTAAAACCAGAGATTGAAATGAGCACAGATAAAGTTCCTTAAGCCAAATATGGAATAGACAAGAGGTACTCCTTGCTCAATGAAATGGACTCAACACCCCATATTAAACGCCTAAGAATGTACCTGACTAGTAAGTATCTTAAAACCTATGGATTGCTATGTCTTGGAAAGAGAATGAAGCATGTGTACAGGGGCATAAATGCAGCAGTGATAGGATTGCAGAGGTTCGGTGAGCAAATGAAGACCCTTTGAAATCATATTGCATGGTACCCATTCCACGGGTCTCAACTCTCCAGGTTTAAGGGATTCTTCCTTCAGCTAAAACATGCATGTGGAACCCAGAGTATGATCCACCGTGTGATCGGGAGACGTGTTCAAATATGTCTCAGTTCTCGTCCCCTGGTACTTGGGTGCAACATTCCAGACGCTTTACTAACACTCTCCCGACTTGGAGAGTCAGTGCCTTTAACCTCCTGTTTGGCCCAGTTTGCAATTTCTGTGGAAGATGAACAGGAATAGGGAGAACCAATGAGAGACTAGCTGGAGGTGTCTGGACGGGCAAATTTAACTCTCATTTCCCACCAGGAAGAGGAATTAACCAAAGGCTCAGTGTGCCGTACCGGAACCAGATTAGGGCCTGAAGCAATCCTGCAGTGTTGCGACCAGCCCACAAGAAAGCGAGTTGAAGAAAGGCGCTCAGGGGCACTGTAATTCACAAACCTGCAGAGTTATAAATGACAGCTATCGTCCAAAAATATACTGAAGTAAGGCTGCCAAGAGGACTTGAAAGCGGGGCAGAATTGCAGGAAACCGCTTTCAGGAGGTAGACTGGAATTGCAGTTAAAGCATAGGAAAAGAGGCAGAACGTCGACAATGATGCACTTGGCCAAAAATTGCGTATGCGTTTTTTCCTGAATATTTTCAGGAAAAAACGCATACGCCCTTTTTGGCCAACCAAGCAAGCTTGCAAAGGAAATCTACACTACAATGAAGTCTCACTTCCCCCCGGTCAAAAGGGCCATCTGAAAAAAGTGTAAAATCCAGAAAGGCAGGACAGGCCATGGAGAACTGGGAGCCTTGTTATGCTGATGGGCGGGATGTAAATTGCCAACAGCCACTCGGGTGAAGTGTATGGTGTTTCCTGAAACATCTAAAAAACAAAGCAACAGAGCCTAGGGCACTTCCACTTATGGTCCTATAGCTTATGGAAATTAAAATCAAAAAGACACAGCCACCCCAAAGTTTGGGACGGCTCTGTTTACAAGAACCTCGTTTACGGTACAAGTTCAATATCACAGAAAGTGAGTAATGGATAAAGAAGTTGTGGTACTTACGTACAATGCAATATCACTCAGCAATGAAATCTATGTCATCAGGCCCGTAGCAGCATAATGAGTGTATTCAGGTATGATGATTCTAACTGAAATAAGTCACACAGAAAAAGAAACAACATAAGATATCACTAATACACGGAATGTAAACTTGGCTACACAGGAACTGAATTACAAAACAGAACAGGGTCTCAAATTTAGAAAACCAACTTATGCTTGCTAAGGGGAAAGGTGAGTTGGGGTGCTGCCTAAAACCAGAGATTGAAATGAGCACAGATAAAGTTCCTTAAGCCAAATATGGAATAGACAAGAGCTACTCCTTGCTCAATGAAATGGACTCAACACCCCATATTAAACGCCTAAGAATGTACCTGACTAGTAAGTATCTTAAAACCTATGGATTGCTATGTCTCCGAAAGAGAATCAAGCGTGTGTACAGGGGCATAAACGCAGCAGTGATAGGATTGGAGAGGTTCGTTGAGCAAATGAAGACCCTTTGAAGTCATATTGCATGGTACCCATTCCACGGTTCTCAACTCTCCAGGTTTAAGGGATTCTTCCTTCAGCTAAAACATGCATGTGGAACCCAGAGTATGATCCACCGTGTGATCGGGAGACGTGTTCAAATATGTCTCAGTTCTCGTCCCCTGGTACTCGGGTGCAACATTCCAGAAGCATTACCAACACTCTCCCGACTTGGAGACTCAGTGCCTTTAACCTCCTGTTTGGCCCAGTTTGCAATTTCTGCGGAAGATGAACAGGAATAGGGAGAACCAATGAGAGACTAGCTGGAGGTGTCTGGACGGGCAAATTTAACTCTCATTTCCCACCAGGAAGAGGAATTAACCAAAGGCTCAGCGTGCCGTGCCGGAACCAGATTAGGGCCTGAAGCAATCCTGCGGTGTTGCGGCCAGCTCACAAGAAAGCGAGTTGAAGAAAGGAGCTCCGGGGCACTGTAATCCACAAACCTGCAGAGTTATAAATGACAGCTATCGTCCAAAAATATACTGAAGTAAGGCTGCCAAGAGGACTTGAAAGCGGGGCAGAATTGCAGGAAACCGATTTCAGGAGGTAGACTGGAATTGCAGTTAAAGCATAGGAAAAGAGGCAGAACGTCGACAATGATGCACTTGGCCAAAAAGGGCGTATGCGTTTTTTCCTGAATATATTCAGGAAAAAACGCATACGCCCTTTTTGGCCAACCAAGCAAGCTTGCAACGGAAATCTGCACTACAATGAAGTCTCACTTCCCCCCGGTCATAAGGGCCATCTGAAAAAAGTGTAAAATCCAGAAGGCAGGACAGGCCATGGAGAACTGGGAGCCTTGTTATGCTGATGGGCGGGATGTAAATTGCCAACAGCCACTCGGGAGAAGTGTATGGTGTTTCCTGAAACATCTAAAAAACAAAGCAACAGAGCCTAGGGCACTTCCACTTATGGTCCTATAGCTTAGAGAAATTAAAATCAAAAAGACACAGCCACCCCAAAGTTTGGGACGGCTCTGTTCACAAGAACCTCGTTTACGGTACAAGTTCAATATCGCAGAAAGTGAGTAATGGATAAAGAAGTTGTGGTACTTACGTACAATGCAATATCACTCAGCAATGAAATCTATGTCATCAGGCCCGTAGCAGCATAATGAGTGGATTCAGGTATGATGATTCTAACTGAAATAAGTCACATAGAAAAAGAAACATCATAAGATATCACTAATACACGGAATGTAAACTTGGCTACACAGGAACTGAATTACAAAACAGAACAGGGTCTCAAATTTAGAAAACCAACTTATGCTTGCTAAGGGGAAAGGTGAGTTGGGGTGCTGCCTAAAACCAGAGATTGAAATGAGCACAGATAAAGTTCCTTAAGCCAAATATGGAATAGACAAGAGCTACTCCTTGCTCAACGAAATGGACTCAACACCCCATATTAAACGCCTAAGAATGTACCTGACTAGTAAGTATCTTAAAACCTATGGATTGCTATGTCTCCGAAAGAGAATCAAGCGTGTGTACAGGGGCATAAACGCAGCAGTGATATGATTGGAGAGGTTCAGTGAGCAAATGAAGACCCTTTGAAGTCATATTGCATGGTACCCATTCCACGGGTCTCAACTCTCCAGGTTTAAGGGATTCTTCCTTCAGCTAAAACATGCATGTGGAACCCAGAGTATGATCAACCGTGTGATCGGGAGACGTGTTCAAATATGTCTCAGGTTTCAATCCCTGGTACTCGGGTGCAACATTCCAGACGCTTTACTAACACTCTCCTGACTTGGAGAGTCAGTGCCTTTAACATCCTGTTTGGCCCAGTTTGCAATTTCTGTGGAAGATGAACAGGAATAGGGAGAACCAATGAGAGACCAGCTGGAGGTGTCTGGACGGGCAAATTTAACTCTCATTTCCCACCAGGAAGAGGAATTAACCAAAGGCTCAGCGTGCCGTGCCGGAACCAGATTAGGGCCTGAAGCAATCCTGCGGTGTTGCGGCCAGCTCACAAGAAAGCGAGTTGAAGAAAGGAGCTCCGGGGCACTGTAATCCACAAACCTGCAGAGTTATAAATGACAGCTATCGTCCAAAAATATACTGAAGTAAGGCTGCCAAGAGGACTTGAAAGCGGGGCAGAATTGCAGGAAACCGATTTCAGGAGGTAGACTGGAATTGCATTTAAAGCATAGGAAAAGAGGCAGAACGTCCACAATGATGCACTTGGCCAAAAAGGGTGTATGCGTTTTTTCCTGAATATATTCAGGAAAAAACGCATACGCCCTTATAGGCCAACCAAGCAAGCTTGCAAAGGAAATCTGCACTACAATGAAGTCTCACTTCCCCCCGGTCAAAAGGGCCATCTGAAAAAAGTGTAAAATCCAGAAGGCAGGACAGGCCATGGAGAACTGGGAGCCTTGTTATGCTGATGGGCGGGATGTAAATTGCCAACAGCCACTCGGGAGAAGTGTATGGTGTTTCCTGAAACATCTAAAAAACAAAGCAACAGAGCTTAGGGCACTTCCACTTATGGTCCCATAGCTTAGGGAAATTAAAATCAAAAAGACACAGCCACTCCAAAATTTGGGAGGGCTCTCTTTACAAAAACCTCGTTTACGGAACCAGTTCAATATCACAGAAAGTAAATAATGGATAAAGAAGTTGTGGTACTTACTTACAATGCAATATCACACAGCAATGAAATCTATGTCATCAGGCCCGTAGCAGCATAATGAGTAGATTCAGGTATGATGATTCTAACTGAAGTAAGTCACACAGAAAAAGAAACATCATAAGATATCACTAATACACGGAATGTAAACTTGGCTACACAGGAACTGAATTACAAAACAGAACAGGGTCTCAAATTTAGAAAACCAACTTATGCTTGCTAAGGGGAAATGTGAGTTGGGGTGTTGCATAAAACCAGAGATTGAAATGAGCACAGATAAAGTTCCTTAAGCCAAATATGTAATAGATAAGAGCTACTCCTTGCTCAACGAAATGCGCTCAACACCCCATATTAAACGCCTAAGAATGCACCTGACTAGTAAGTATCTTAAAACCTATGGATTGCTATGTCTCCGAAAGAGAATCAAGCATGTGTACAGGGGCATAAACGCAGCAGTGATATGATTGGAGAGGTTCGGTGAGCAAATGAAGAACCTTTGAAGTCATATTGCATGGTACCCATTCCAAGGGTCTCAACTCTCCAGGTTTAAGGGATTCTTCCTTCAGCTAAAACATGCATGTGGAACCCAGAATATGATCCACCGTGTGATCGGGAGATGTGTTCAAATATGTCTCAGTTATCGACCCCTGGTACTCGGGTGCAACATTCCAGACGCTTTACTAACACTCTCCCGACTTGGAGAGTCAGTGCCTTTAACCTCCTGTTTGGCCCAGTTTGCAATTTCTGTGGAAGATGAACAGGAATAGGGAGAACCAATGAGAGACTAGCTGGAGGTGTCTGGACGGGCAAATTTAACTCTCATTTCCCACCAGGAAGAGGAATTAACCAAAGGCTCAGCGTGCCGTGCCGGAACCAGATTAGGGCCTGAAGCAATCCTGCGGTGTTGCGGCCAGCTCACAAGAAAGCAAGTTGAAGAAAGGAGCTCAGGGGCACTGTAATTCACAAACCTGCAGAGTTATAAATGACAGCTATCGTCCAAAAATATACTGAAGTAAGGCTGCCAAGTGGACTTCAAAGCGGGGCAGAATTGCAGGAAACCGATTTCAGGAGGTAGACTGGATTGCATTTAAAGCATAGGAAAAGAGGCAGAACGTCGACAATGATGCACTTGGCCAAAAAGGGCGTATGCGTTTTTTCCTGAATATATTCAGGAAGAAACGCATACGCCCTTTTTGGCCAACCAAGCAAGCTTGCAAAGGAAATCTGCACTACAATGAAGTCTCACTTCCCCCCGGTCAAAAGGGACATCTGAAAAAAGTGTAAAATCCAGAAAGGCAGGACAGGCCATGGAGAACTGGGAGCCTTGTTATGCTGATGGGCGGGATGTAAATTGCCAACAGCCACTCGGGAGAAGTGTATGGTGTTTCCTGAAACATCTAAAAAACAAAGCAACAGAGCCTAGGGCACTTCCACTTATGGTCCTATAGCTTAGGGAAATTAAAATCAAAAAGACACAGCCACCCCAAAGTTTGGGACGGCTCTGTTTACAAGAACCTCGTTTACGGTACAAGTTCAATATCACAGAAAGTGAGTAATGGATAAAGAAGTTGTGGTACTTACGTACAATGCAATATCACTCAGCAATGAAATCTATGTCATCAGGCCCGTAGCAGCATAATGAGTGGATTCAGGTATGATGATTCTAACTGAAATAAGTCACACAGAAAAAGAAACAACATAAGATATCACTAATACACGGAATGTAAACTTGGCTACACAGGAACTGAATTACAAAACAGAACAGGGTCTCAAATTTTGAAAACCAACTTATGCTTGCTAAGGGGAAAGATGAGTTGGGGTGCTGCCTAAAACCAGAGATTGAAATGAGCACAGATAAAGTTCCTTAAGCCAAATATGGAATAGACAAGAGCTACTCCTTGCTCAATGAAATGGACTCAACACCCCATATTAAACGCCTAAGAATGTACCTGACTAGTAAGTATATTAAAACCTATGGATTGCTATGTCTCCGAAAGAGAATCAAGCGTGTGTACAGGGGCATAAATGCAGCAGTGATAGGATTGGAGAGGTTCAGTGAGCAAATGAAGACCCTTTGAAGTCATATTGCATGGTACCCATTCCACGGGTCTCAACTCTCCAGGTTTAAGGGATTCTTCCTTCAGCTAAAACATGCATGTGGAACCCAGAGTATGATCCACCGTGTGATCGGGAGACGTGTTCAAATATGTCTCAGTTCTCGTCCCCTGGTACTCGGGTGCAACATTCCAGACGCTTTACTAACACTCTCCCGACTTGGAGAGTCAGTGCCTTTAACCTCCTGTTTGGCCCAGTTTGCAATATCTGCGGAAGATGAACAGGAATAGAGCGAACCAATGAGAGACTAGCTGGAGGTGTCTGGACGGGCAAATTTAACTCTCATTTCCCACCAGGAAGAGGAATTAACCAAAGGCTCAGCGTGCCGTGCCGGAACCAGATTAGGGCCTGAAGCAATCCTGCGGTGTTGCGACCAGCTCACAAGAAAGCGAGTTGAAGAAAGGAGCTCAGGGGCACTGTAATTCACAAACCTGCAGAGTTATAAATGACAGCTATCGTCCAAAAATATACTGAAGTAAGGCTGCCAAGAGGACTTGAAAGCGGGGCAGAATTGCAGGAAACCGATTTCAGGAGGTAGACTGGAATTGCAGTTAAAGCATAGGAAAAGAGGCAGAACGTCCACAATGATGCACTTGGCCAAAAAGGGCGTATGCGTTTTTTCCTGAATATATTCAGGAAAAAACGTATACGCCCTTTTTGGCCAACCAAGCAAGCTTGCAAAGGAAATCTGCACTACAATGAAGTCTCACTTCACCCCGGTCAAAAGGGCCATCTGAAAAAAGTGTAAAATCCAGAAAGGCAGGACAGGCCATGGAGAACTGGGAGCCTTGTTATGCTGATGGGCGGGATGTAAATTGCCAACAGCTACTCGGGAGAAGTGTATGGTGTTTCCTGAAACATCTAAAAAACAAAGCAACAGAGCTTAGGGCACTTCCACTTATGGTCCCATAGCTTAGGGAAATTAAAATCAAAAAGACACAGCCACTCCAAAGTTTGGGAGGGCTCTCTTTACAAAAACCTTGTTTACGGAACCAGTTCAATATCACAGAAAGTGAATAATGGATAAAGAAGTTGTGGTACTTACGTACAATGCAATATCACTCAGCAATGAAATCTATGTCATCAGGCCCATAGCAGCATAATGAGTGGATTCAGGTATGATGATTCTAACTGAAATAAGTCACACAGAAAAAGAAACAACATAAGATATCACTAATACACGGAATGTAAACTTGGCTACACAGGAACTGAATCACAAAACAGAACTGGGTCTCAAATTTAGAAAACCAACTTATGCTTGCTAAGGGGAAAGGTGAGTTGGGGTGCTGCCTAAAACCAGAGATTGAAATGAGCACAGATAAAGTTCCTTAAGCCAAATATGGAATAGACAAGAGCTACTCCTTGCTCAACGAAATGGACTCAACACCCCATATTAAACGCCTAAGAATGTACCTGACTAGTAAGTATCTTAAAACCTATGGATTGCTATGTCTCCGAAAGAGAATCAAGCATGTGTACAGGGGCATAAACGCAGCAGTGATAGGATTGGAGAGGTTCGGTGAGCAAATGAAGACCCTTTGAAGTCATATTGCATGGTACCCATTCCACGGGTCTCAACTCTCCAGGTTTAAGGGATTCTTCCTTCAGCTAAAACATGCATGTGGAACCCAGAGTATGATAAACCGTGCGATCGGGAGACGTGTTCAAATATGTCTCAGTTCTCGTCCCCTGGTACTCGGGTGCAACATTGCAGACGCTTTACTAACACTCTCCCGACTTGGAGAGTCAGTGCCTTTAACCTCCTGTTTGGCCCAGTTTGCAATTTCTGCGGAAGATGAACAGGAATAGGGAGAACCAATGAGAGACTAGCTGGAGGTGTCTGGACGGGCAAATTTAACTCTCATTTCCCACCAGGAAGAGGAATTAACCAAAGGCTCAGCGTGCCGTGCCGGAACCAGATTAGGGCCTGAAGCAATCCTGCGGTGTTGCGGCCAGCTCACAAGAAAGCGAGTTGAAGAAAGGAGCTCAGGGGCACTGTAATTCACAAACCTGCAGAGTTATAAATGACAGCTATCGTCCAAAAATATACTGAAGTAAGGCTGCCAAGAGGACTTGAAAGCGGGGCGGAATTGCAAGAAACCGATTCCAGGAGGTAGACTGGAATTGCAGTTAAAGCATAGGAAAAGAGGCAGAACGTCCACAATGATGCACTTGGCCAAAAAGGGCGTATGCGTTTTTTCCTGAATATATTCAGGAAAAAACGCATACGCCCTTTTTGGCCAACCAAGCAAGCTTGCAAAGGAAATCTGCACTACAATGAAGTCTCACTTCCCCCCGGTCAAAAGGGCCATCTGAAAAAAGTGTAAAATCCAGAAGGCAGGACAGGCCATGGAGAACTGGGAGCCTTGTTATGCTGATGGACGGGATGTAAATTGCCAACAGCCACTCGGGAGAAGTGTATGGTGTTTCCTGAAACATCTAAAAAACAAAGCAACAGAGCCTAGGGCACTTCCACTTATGGTCCTATAGCTTAGGGAAATTAAAATCAAAAAGACACAGCCACCCCAAAGTTTGGGACGGCTCTGTTTACAAGAACCTCGTTTACGGTACAAGTTCAATATCGCAGAAAGTGAGTAATGGATAAAGAAGTTGTGGTACTTACGTACAATGCAATATCACTCAGCAATGAAATCTATGTCATCAGGCCCGTAGCAGCATAATGAGTGGATTCAGGTATGATGATTCTAACTGAAATAAGTCACACAGAAACAGAAACATCATAAGATATCACTAATACACGGAATGTAAACTTGGCTACACAAGAACTGAATTACAAAACAGAACAGGGTCTCAAATTTAGAAAACCAACTTATGCTTGCTAAGGGGAAAGGTGAGTTGGGGTGCTGCCTAAAACCAGAGATTGAAATGAGCACAGATAAAGTTCCTTAAGCCAAATATGTAATAGACAAGAGCTACAACTTGCTCAACGAAATGGACTCAACACCTCATATTAAATGCCTAAGAATGTACCTGACTAGAAAGTATCTTAAAACCTATGGATTGCTATGTCTCCGAAAGAGAATCAAGCGTGTGTACAGGGGCATAAACGCAGCAGTGATAGGATTGGAGATGTTCAGTGAGCAAATGAAGACCCTTTGAAGTCATATTGCATGGTACCCATTCCACGGGTCTCAACTCTCCAGGATTAAGGGATTCTTCCTTCAGCTAAAACATGCATGTGGAACCCAGAGTATGATCAACCGAGTGATCGGGAGACGTGTTCAAATATGTCTCAGTTCTCCTCCCCTGGTACTCGGGTGCAACATTCCAGACGCTTTACTAACACTCTCCCGACTTGGAGAGTCAGTGCCTTTAACCTCCTATTTGGCCCAGTTTGCAATTTCTGCGGAAGATGAAGAGGAATAGGGAGAACCAATGAGAGCCTAGCTGGAGGTGTCTGGACGGGCAAATTTAACTCTCATTTCCCACCAGGAAGAGGAATTAACCAAAGGCTCAGCGTGCCGTGCCAGAACCAGATTAGGGCCTGAAGCAATCCTGCGGTGTTGCGACCAGCTCACAAGAAAGCGAGTTGAAGAAAGGAGCCCAGGGGCACTGTAATTCACAAACCTGCAGAGTTATAAATGACAGCTATCGTCCAAAAATATACTGAAGTAAGGTTGCCAAGAGGACTTGAAAGCGGGGCAGAATTGCAGGAAGCCGATTTCAGGAGGTAGACTGGAATTGCAGTTAAAGCATAGGAAAAGAGGCAGAACGTCCACAATGATGCACTTGGCCAAAAAGTGCGTATGCGTTTTTTCCTGAATATATTCAGGAAAAAACGCATACGCCCTTTTTGGCCAACCAAGCAAGCTTGCAAAGGAAATCTGCACTACAATGAAGTCTCACTTCACCCCGGTCAAAAGGGCCATCTGAAAAAAGTGTAAAATCCAGAAAGGCAGGACAGGCCATGGAGAACTGGGAGCCTTGTTATGCTGATGGGCGGGATGTAAATTGCCAACAGCCACTTGGGAGAAGTGTATGGTGTTTCCTGAAACATCTAAAAAACAAAGCAACAGAGCCTAGGGCACTTCCACTTATGGTCCTATAGCTTATGGAAATTAAAATCAAAAAGACACAGCCACCCCAAAGTTTGGGACGGTCTGTTTACAAGAACCTCGTTTACGGTACAAGTTCAATATCGCAGAAAGTGAGTAATGGATAAAGAAGTTGTGGTACTTACGTACAATGCAATATCACTCAGCAATGAAATCTGTGTCATCAGGCCCGTAGCAGCATAATGAGTGGATTCAGGTATGATGATTCTAACTGAAATAAGTCACACAGAAAAAGAAACATCATAAGATATCACTAATACACGGAATGTAAACTTGGCTACACAGGAACTGAATTACAAAACAGAACAGGGTCTCAAATTTAGAAAACCAACTTATGCTTGCTAAGGGGAAAGGTGAGTTGGGGTGCTGCCTAAAACCAGAGATTGAAATGAACACAGATAAAGTTCCTTAAGCCAAATATAGAATAGACAAGAGCTACTCCTTGCTCAACGAAATAGACTCAACACCCCATATTAAACGCCTAAGAATGTACCTGACTAGTAAGTATCTTAAAACCTATGGATTGCTATGTCTCTGAAAGAGAATCAAGCGTGTGTACAGGGGCATAAACGCAGCAGTGATAGGATTGGAGAGGTTCGGTGAGCAAATGAAGACCCTTTGAAGTCATATTGCATGGTACCCATTCCACAGGTCTCAACTCTCCAGGTTTAAGGGATTCTTCCTTCAGCTAAAACATGCATGTGGAACCCAGAGTATGATCCACCGTGTGATCGGGAGACGTGTTCAAATATGTCTCAGTTCTCGTCCCCTGGTACTCGGGTGCAACATTCCAGACGCTTTACTAACACTCTCCCGACTTGGAGAGTCAGTGCCTTTAACCTCCTGTTTGGCCCAGTTTGCAATTTCTGCGGAAGATGAACAGGAATAGGGAGAACCAATGAGAGACTAGCTGGAGGTGTCTGGACGGGCAAATTTAACTCTCATTTCCCACCAGGAAGAGGAATTAACCAAAGGCTCAGCGTGCCGTGCCGGAACCAGATTAGGGACTGAAGCAATCCTGCGGTGTTGCGACCAGCTCACAAGAAAGCGAGTTGAAGAAAGGAGCTCAGGGGCACTGTAATTCACAAACCTGCAGAGTTATAAATGACAGCTCTCGTCCAAAAATATACTGAAGTAAGGCTGCCAAGAGGACTTGAAAGCGGGGCAGAATTGCAGGAAACCGATTTCAGGAGGTAGACTGCAATTGCAGTTAAAGTATAGGAAAAGAGGCAGAACGTCCACAATGATGCACTTGGCCAAAAAGGGCGTATGCGTTTTTTCCTGAATATATTCAGGAAAAAACGCATACGCCCTTTTTGGCCAACCAAGCAAGCTTGCAAAGGAAATCTGCACTACAATGAAGTCTCACTTCACCCCGGTCAAAAGGGCCATCTGAAAAAAGTGTAAAATCCAGAAAGGCAGGACAGGCCATGGAGAACTGGGAGCCTTGTTATGCTGATGGGCGGGATGTAAATTGCCAACAGCCACTCGGGAGAAGTGTATGGTGTTTCCTGAAACATCTAAAAAACAAAGCAACAGAGCTTAGGGCACTTCCACTTATGGTCCCATAGCTTAGGGAAATTAAAATCAAAAAGACACAGCCACTCCAAAGTTTGGGAGGGCTCTCTTTACAAAAACCTCGTTTACGGAACCAGTTCAATATCACAGAAAGTGAATAATGGATAAAGAAGTTGTGGTACTTACGTACAATGCAATATCACTCAGCAATGAAATCTATGTCATCAGGCCCATAGCAGCATAATGAGTGGATTCAGGTATGATGATTCTAACTGAAATAAGTCACACAGAAAAAGAAACAACATAAGATATCACTAATACACGGAATGTAAACTTGGCTACACAGGAACTGAATCACAAAACAGAACAGGGTCTCAAATTTAGAAAACCAACTTATGCTTGCTAAGGGGAAAGGTGAGTTGGGGTGCTGCCTAAAACCAGAGATTGAAATGAGCACAGATAAAGTTCCTTAAGCCAAATATGGAATAGACAAGAGCTACTCCTTGCTCAACGAAATGGACTCAACACCCCATATTAAACGCCTAAGAATGTACCTGACTAGTAAGTATCTTAAAACCTATGGATTGCTATGTCTCCGAAAGAGAATCAAGCGTGTGTACAGGGGCATAAACGCAGCAGTGATAGGATTGGAGAGGTTCGGTGAGCAAATGAAGACCCTTTGAAGTCATATTGCATGGTACCCATTCCACGGGTCTCAACTCTCCAGGTTTAAGGGATTCTTCCTTCAGCTAAAACATGCATGTGGAACCCAGAGTATGATAAACCGTGCGATCGGGAGACGTGTTCAAATATGTCTCAGTTCTCGTCCCCTGGTACTCGGGTGCAACATTGCAGACGCTTTACTAACACTCTCCCGACTTGGAGAGTCAGTGCCTTTAACCTCCTGTTTGGCCCAGTTTGCAATTTCTGCGGAAGATGAACAGGAATAGGGAGAACCAATGAGAGACTAGCTGGAGGTGTCTGGACGGGCAAATTTAACTCTCATTTCCCACCAGGAAGAGGAATTAACCAAAGGCTCAGCGTGCCGTGCCGGAACCAGATTAGGGCCTGAAGCAATCCTGCGGTGTTGCGGTCAGCTCACAAGAAAGCGAGTTGAAGAAAGGAGCTCAGGGGCACTGTAATTCACAAACCTGCAGAGTTATAAATGACAGCTCTCGTCCAAAAATATACTGAAGTAAGGCTGCCAAGAGGACTTGAAAGCGGGGCAGAATTGCAAGAAACCGATTCCAGGAGGTAGACTGGAATTGCAGTTAAAGCATAGGAAAAGAGGCAGAACGTCCACAATGATGCACTTGGCCAAAAAGGGCGTATGCGTTTTTTCCTGAATATATTCAGGAAAAAACTCATACGCCCTTTTTGGCCAACCAAGCAAGCTTGCAAAGGAAATCTGCACTACAATGAAGTCTCACTTCCCTCCGGTCAAAAGGGACATCTGAAAAAAGTGTAAAATCCAGAAGGCAGGACAGGCCATGGAGAACTGGGAGCCTTGTTATGCTGATGGGCGGGATGTAAATTGCCAACAGCCACTCGGGAGAAGTGTATGGTGTTTCCTGAAACATCTAAAAAACAAAGCAACAGAGCCTAGGGCACTTCCACTTATGGTCCTATAGCTTAGGGAAATTAAAATCAAAAAGACACAGCCACCCCAAAGTTTGGGACGGCTCTGTTTACAAGAATCTCGTTTACGGTACAAGTTCAATATCGCAGAAAGTGAGTAATGGATAAAGAAGTTGTGGTACTTACGTACAATGCAATATCACTCAGCAATGAAATCTATGTCATCAGGCCCGTAGCAGCATAATGAGTGGATTCAGGTATGATGATTCTAACTGAAATAAGTCACACAGAAACAGAAACATCATAAGATATCACTAATACACGGAATGTAAACTTGGCTACACAAGAACCGAATTACAAAACAGAACAGGGTCTCAAATTTAGAAAACCAACTTATGCTTGCTAAGGGGAAAGGTGAGTTGGGGTGCTGCCTAAAACCAGAGATTGAAATGAGCACAGATAAAGTTCCTTAAGCCAAATATGTAATAGACAAGAGCTACAACTTGCTCAACGAAATGGACTCAACACCTCATATTAAATGCCTAAGAATGTACCTGACTAGAAAGTATCTTAAAACCTATGGATTGCTATGTCTCCGAAAGAGAATCAAGCGTGTGTACAGGGGCATAAACGCAGCAGTGATAGGATTGGAGAGGTTCAGTGAGCAAATGAAGACCCTTTGAAGTCATATTGCATGGTACCCATTCCACGGGTCTCAACTCTCCAGGATTAAGGGATTCTTCCTTCAGCTAAAACATGCATGTGGAACCCAGAGTATGATCAACCGAGTGATCGGGAGACGTGTTCAAATATGTCTCAGTTCTCGTCCCCTGGTACTCGGGTGCAACATTCCAGACGCTTTACTAACACTCTCCCGACTTGGAGAGTCAGTGCCTTTAACCTCCTATTTGGCCCAGTTTGCAATTTCTGCGGAAGATGAAGAGGAATAGGGAGAACCAATGAGAGCCTAGCTGGAGGTGTCTGGACGGGCAAATTTAACTCTCATTTCCCACCAGGAAGAGGAATTAACCAAAGGCTCAGCGTGCCGTGCCAGAACCAGATTAGGGCCTGAAGCAATCCTGCGGTGTTGCGACCAGCTCACAAGAAAGCGAGTTGAAGAAAGGAGCCCAGGGGCACTGTAATTCACAAACCTGCAGAGTTATAAATGACAGCTATCGTCCAAAAATATACTGAAGTAAGGTTGCCAAGAGGACTTGAAAGCGGGGCAGAATTGCAGGAAGCCGATTTCAGGAGGTAGACTGGAATTGCAGTTAAAGCATAGGAAAAGAGGCAGAACGTCCACAATGATGCACTTGGCCAAAAAGGGCGTATGCGTTTTTTCCTGAATATATTCAGGAAAAAACGCATACGCCCTTTTTGGCCAACCAAGCAAGCTTGCAAAGGAAATCTGCACTACAATGAAGTCTCACTTCCCCCCGGTCAAAAGGGCCATCTGAAAAAAGTGTAAAATCCAGAAAGGCAGGACAGGCCATGGAGAACTGGGAGCCTTGTTATGCTGATGGGCGGGATGTAAATTGCCAACAGCCACTTGGGAGAAGTGTATGGTGTTTCCTGAAACATCTAAAAACCAAAGCAACAGAGCCTAGGGCACTTCCACTTATGGTCCTATAGCTTATGGAAATTAAAATCAAAAAGACACAGCCACCCCAAAGTTTGGGACGGTCTGTTTACAAGAACCTCGTTTACGGTACAAGTTCAATATCGCAGAAAGTGAGTAATGGATAAAGAAGTTGTGGTACTTACGTACAATGCAATATCACTCAGCAATGAAATCTGTGTCATCAGGCCCGTAGCAGCATAATGAGTGGATTCAGGTATGATGATTCTAACTGAAATAAGTCACACAGAAAAAGAAACATCATAAGATATCACTAATACACGGAATGTAAACTTGGCTACACAGGAACTGAATTACAAAACAGAACAGGGTCTCAAATTTAGAAAACCAACTTATGCTTGCTAAGGGGAAAGGTGAGTTGGGGTGCTGCCTAAAACCAGAGATTGAAATGAACACAGATAAAGTTCCTTAAGCCAAATATAGAATAGACAAGAGCTACAACTTGCTCAACGAAATGGACTCAACACCTCATATTAAATGCCTAAGAAAGTACCTGACTAGAAAGTATCTTAAAACCTATGGATTGCTATGTCTCTGAAAGAGAATCAAGCGTGTGTACAGGGGCATAAACGCAGCAGTGATAGGATTGGAGAGGTTCGGTGAGCAAATGAAGACCCTTTGAAGTCATATTGCATGGTACCCATTCCACAGGTCTCAACTCTCCAGGTTTAAGGGATTCTTCCTTCAGCTAAAACATGCATGTGGAACCCAGAGTATGATCCACCGTGTGATCGGGAGACGTGTTCAAATATGTCTCAGTTCTCGTCCCCTGGTACTCGGGTGCAACATTCCAGACGCTTTACTAACACTATCTCGACTTGGAGAGTCAGTGCCTTTAACCTCCTATTTGTCCCAGTTTGCAATTTCTGCGGAAGATGAAGAGGAATAGGGAGAACCAATGAGAGCCTAGCTGGAGGTGTCTGGACGGGCAAATTTAACTCTCATTTCCCACCAGGAAGAGGAATTAACCAAAGGCTCAGCGTGCCATGCCGGAACCAGATTAGGGCCTGAAGCAATCCTGCGGTGTTGCAGCCAGCTCACAAGAAAGCGAGGTGAAGGAAGGAGCTCAGGGGCACTGTAATTCACAAAACTGCAGAGTGATAAATGACAGCTATCGTCCAAAAATATACTGAAGTAAGGCTGCCAAGAGGACTTGAAAGCAGGGCAGAATTGCAGGAAACCGATTTCAGGAGGTAAACTGGAATTGCATTTAAAGCAGAGGAAAAGAGGCAGAACGTCCACAATGATGCACTTGGCCAAAAAGGGCATATGCGTTTTTTCCTGAATATATTCAGGAAAAACCGCATACGCCCTTTTTGGCCAACCAAGCAAGCTTTCAAAGGAAATCTGCACTACAATGAAGTCTCACTTCCCCCGGTCAAAAGGGCCATTTGAAAAAAATGTAAAATCCAGAAAGGCAGGACAGGCCATGGAGAACTGGGAGCCTTGTTATGCTGATGGGCGGGATGTAAATTGCCAACAGCCACTCGGGAGAATTGTATGGTGTTTCCTGAAACATCTAAAAAACAAAGCAACAGAGCCTAGGGCACTTCCACTTATGGTCCTATAGCTTAGGGAAATTAAAATCAAAAAGACACAGCCACTCCAATGTTTGGGACGCCTCTGTTTACAAGAACCTCGTTTACGGGACAAGTTCAATATCGCAGAAAGTGAGTAATGGATAAAGAAGTTGTGGTACTTACGTACAATGCAATACCACTCAGCAGTGACATCTATGTCATCAGGACGGTAGCAGCATAATGAGTGGTTTCAGGTATGATGATTCTAACTGAAATAAGTCACACAGAAAAAGAAACATCATAAGTTATCACTAATACATGGAATGTCATCTTGGCTACACAGGAACTGGATTACAAAACAGAACAGAGTTTCAAATTTAGAAAACCAACTTATGCTTGCTTAAGGGGAAAGGTGAGTTGGGGTGCTGCCTAAAACCAGAGATTGAAATGAGCACAGATAAAGTTCCTTAAGCCAAATATGTAATAGACAAGAGCTACTCCTTGCTCAACGAAATGGACTCAGCACCACATATTAAACGCCTAAGAATGTACCTGACTAGTAAGTATCTTAAAACCTATGCATTGCTTTGTCTCTGAAAGAGAATCAAGCTTCTGGACAGGGACATAAATGCAGCAGTGATAGGATTGGAGAGTTTCGGTGAGCAAATGAAGACCCTTTGAAGTCATATTGCATGGTACCCATTCCACGGGTCTCAACTCTCCAGGTTTAAGGGATTCTTCCTTCAGCTAAAACATGCATGTGGAACCCAGAGTATGATCAACCATGTGATCGGGAGAGGTGTTCAAATATGTCTCAGTTCTCGTCCCTTGGTACTCGGGTGCAACATTCCAGATGCTTTACTAACACTCTCCCGACTTGGAGAGTCAGTGCCTTTAACCTCCTCTTTGGCCCAGTTTGCAATTTCTGCGGAAGATGAACAGGAATAGGGAGAACCAATGAGAGACTAGCTGGAGGTGTCTGGACGGGCAAATTTAACTCTCATTTCCCACCAGGAAGAGGAATTAACCAAAGGCTCAGCGTGCCGTGCCGGAACCAGATTAGGGCCTGAAGCAATCCTGCGGTGTTGCGGCCAGCTCACAAGTAAGCGAGTTGAAGAAAGGAGCTCCGGGGCACTGTAATTCACAAACCTGCAGAGTTATAAATGACAGCTATCGTCCAAAAATATACTGAAGTAAGGCTGCCAAGAGGACTTGAAAGCGGGGCAGAATTGCAGGAAACCGATTTCAGGAGGTAGACTGGAATTGCATTTAAAGCATAGGAAAAGAGGCAGAACGTCCACAATGATGCACTTGGCCAAAAAGGGCGTATGCGTTTTTTCCTGAATATATTCAGGAAAAAACGCATACGCCCTTTTTGGCCAACCAAGCAAGCTTGCAAAGGAAATCTGCACTACAATGAAGTCTCACTTCCCCCCGGTCAAAAGGGCCATCTGAAAAAAGTGTAAAATCCAGAAGGCAGGACAGGCCATGGAGAACTGGGAGCCTTGTTATGCTGATGGGCGGGATGGAAATTGCCAACAGCCACTCGGGAGAAGTGTATGGTGTTTCCTGAAACATCTAAAAAACAAAGCAACAGAGCCTAGGGCACTTCCACTTATGGTCCTATAGCTTAGAGAAATTAAAATCAAAAAGACACAGCCACCCCAAAGTTTGGGACGGCTCTGTTTACAAGAACCTCGTTTACGGTACAAGTTCAATATCGCAGAAAGTGAGTAATGGATAAAGAAGTTGTGGTACTTACGTACAATGCAATATCACTCAGCAATGAAATCTATGTCATCAGGCCCGTAGCAGCATAATGAGTGGATTCAGGTATGATGATTCTAACTGAAATAAGTCACATAGAAAAAGAAACATCATAAGATATCACTAATACACGGAATGTAAACTTGGCTACACAGTAACTGAATTACAAAACAGAACAGGGTCTCAAATTTAGAAAACCAACTTATGCTTGCTAAGGGGAAAGGTGAGTTGGGGTGCTGCCTAAAACCAGAGATTGAAACGAGCACAGATAAAGTTCCTTAAGCCAAATATGGAATAGACAAGAGCTACTCCTTGCTCAACGAAATGGACTCAACACCCCATATTAAACGCCTAAGAATGTACCTGACTAGTAAGTATCTTAAAACCTATGGATTGCTATGTTTCCGAAAGAGAATCAAGCGTGTGTACAGGGGCATAAACGCAGCAGTGATATGATTGGAGAGGTTCAGTGAGCAAATGAAGACCCTTTGAAGTCATATTGCATGGTACCCATTCCACGGGTCTCAACTCTCCAGGTTTAAGGGATTCTTCCTTCAGCTAAAACATGCATGTGGAACCCAGAGTATGATCAACCGTGTGATCGGGAGACGTGTTCAAATATGTCTCAGGTTTCGATCCCTGGTACTCGGGTGCAACATTCCAGACGCTTTACTAACACTCTCCCGACTTGGAGAGTCAGTGCCTTTAACCTCCTGTTTGGCCCAGTTTGCAATTTCTGTGGAAGATGAACAGGAATAGGGAGAACCAATGAGAGACTAGCTGGAGGTGTCTGGACGGGCAAATTTAACTCTCATTTCCCACCAGGAAGAGGAATTAACCAAAGGCTCAGCGTGCCGTGCCGGAACCAGATTAGGGCCTGAAGCAATCCTGCGGTGCTGCGGCCAGCTCACAAGAAAGCGAGTTGAAGAAAGGAGCTCAGGGGCACTGTAATTCACAAACCTGCAGAGTTATAAATGACAGCTATCGTCCAAAAATATACTGAAGTAAGGCTGCCAAGTGGACTTCAAAGCGGGGCAGAATTGCAGGAAACCGATTTCAGGAGGTAGACTGGATTGCATTTAAAGCATAGGAAAAGAGGCAGAACGTCGACAATGATGCACTTGGCCAAAAAGGGCGTATGCGTTTTTTCCTGAATATATTCAGGAAAAAACGCATACGCCCTTCTTGGCCAACCAAGCAAGCTTGCAAAGGAAATCTGCACTACAATGAAGTCTCACTTCCCCCCGGTCAAAAGGGCCATCTGAAAAAGTGTAAAATCCAGAAAGGCAGGACAGGCCATGGAGAACTGGGAGCCTTG
This sequence comes from Grampus griseus, assembly GCF_964374135.1. Lineage (NCBI taxonomy): Eukaryota > Metazoa > Chordata > Mammalia > Artiodactyla > Delphinidae > Grampus > Grampus griseus. The sequence continues at coordinate 4,602 of NW_028132610.1, read as the reverse complement.
TTATGCTGATGGGCGGGATGTAAATTGCCAACAGCCACTCGGTAAAGTGTATGGTGTTTCCTGAAACATCTAAAAAACAAAGCAACAGAGCCTAGGGCACTTCCACTTATGGTCCTATAGCTTATGGAAATTAAAATCAAAAAGACACAGCCATCCCAAAGTTTGGGACGGCTCTGTTTACAAGAACCTCGTTTACGGTACAAGTTCAATATCACAGAAAGTGAATAATAGATAAAGAAGTTGTGGTACTTACGTACAATGCAATATCACTCAGCAATGAAATCTATGTCATCAGGCCCGTAGCAGCATAATGAGTGTATTCAGGTATGATGATTCTAACTGAAATAAGTCACACAGAAAAAGAAACAACATAAGATATCCCTAATACACGGAATGTAAACTTGGCTACACAGGAACTGAATTACAAAACAGAACAGGGTCTCAAATTTAGAAAACCAACTTATGCTTGCTAAGGGGAAAGGTGAGTTGGGGTGCTGCCTAAAACCAGAGATTGAAATGAGCACAGATAAAGTTCCTTAAGCCAAATATGGAATAGACAAGAGCTACTCCTTGCTCAATGAAATGGACTCAACACCCCATATTAAACGCCTAAGAATGTACCTGACTAGTAAGTATCTTAAAACCTATGGATTGCTATGTCTTGGAAAGAGAATGAAGCGTGTGTACAGGGGCATAAATGCAGCAGTGATAGGATTGCAGAGGTTCGGTGAGCAAATGAAGACCCTTTGAAGTCATATTGCATGGTACCCATTCCACGGGTCTCAACTCTCCAGGTTTAAGGGATTCTTCCTTCAGCTAAAACATGCATGTGGAACCCAGAGTATGATCCACCGTGTGATCGGGAGACGTGTTCAAATATGTCTCAGATCTCGTCCCCTGGTACTTGGGTGCAACATTCCAGACGCTTTACTAACACTCTCCCGACTTGGAGAGTCAGTGCCTTTAACCTCCTGTTTGGCCCAGTTTGCAATTTCTGTGGAAGATGAACAGGATTAGGGAGAACCAATGAGAGACTAGCTGGAGGTGTCTGGACGGGCAAATTTAACTCTCATTTCCCACCAGGAAGAGGAATTAACCAAAGGCTCAGTGTGCCGTACCGGAACCAGATTAGGGCCTGAAGCAATCCTGCGGTGTTGCGACCAGCTCACAAGAAAGCGAGTTGAAGAAAGGCGCTCAGGGGCACTGTAATTCACAAACCTGCAGAGTTATAAATGACAGCTATCGTCCAAAAATATACTGAAGTAAGGCTGCCAAGAGGACTTGAAAGCGGGGCAGAATTGCAGGAAACCGCTTTCAGGAGGTAGACTGGAATTGCAGTTAAAGCATAGGAAAAGAGGCAGAATGTGGACAATGATGCACTTGGCCAAAAATTGCGTATGCGTTTTTTCCTGAATATATTCACGAAAAAACGCATACGCCCTTTTTGGCCAACCAAGCAAGCTTGCAAAGGAAATCTGCACTACAATGAAGTCTCACTTCCCCCCGGTCAAAAGGGCCATCAGAAAAAAGTGTAAAATCCAGAAGGCAGGACAGGCCATGGAGAACTGGGAGCCTTGTTATGCTGATGGGCGGGATGTAAATTGCCAACAGCCACTAGGGAGAAGTGTATGGTGTTTCCTGAAACATCTAAAAAACAAAGCAACAGAGCCTAGGGCACTTCCACTTATGGTCCTATAGCTTAGGGAAATTAAAATCAAAAAGACACAGCCACTCCAAAGTTTGGGAGGGCTGTCTTTACAAAAACCTCGTTTACGGAACCAGTTCAATATCACAGAAAGTGAATAATGGATAAAGAATTTGTGGTACTTACGTACAATGGAATATCACTCACCAATGAAATCTATGTCATCAGGCCCGTAGCAGCATAATGAGTGGATTCAGGTATGATGATTCTAACTGAAGTAAGTCACACAGAAAAAGAAACATCATAAGATATCACTAATACACGGAATGTAAACTTGGCTACACAGGAACTGAATTACAAAACAGAACAGGGTCTCAAATTTAGAAAACCAACTTATGCTTGCTAAGGGGAAATGTGAGTTGGGGTGTTGCATAAAACCAGAGATTGAAATGAGCACAGATAAAGTTCCTTAAGCCAAATATGTAATAGATAAGAGCTACTCCTTGCTCAACGAAATGCGCTCAACACCCCATATTAAAAGCCTAAGAATGCACCTGACTAGTAAGTATCTTAAAACCTATGGATTGCTATGTCTCCGAAAGAGAATCAAGCATGTGTACAGGGGCATAAAGGCAGCAGTGATAGGATTGGAGAGGTTCGGTGAGCAAATGAAGACTCTTTGAAGTCATTTTGCATGGTACCCATTCCAAGGGTCTCAACTCTCCAGGTTTAAGGGATTCTTCCTTCAGCTAAAACATGCATGTGGAACCCAGAATATGATGCACTGTGTGATCGGGAGACGTGTTCAAATGTGTCTCAGATTTCGACCCCTGGTACTCGGGTGCAACATTCCAGACGCTTTAATAACACTCTCCCGACTTGGAGAGTCAGTGCCTTTAACCTCCTGTTTGGCTCAGTTTGCAATTTCTGTGGAAGATGAACAGGAATAGGGAGAACCAATGAGAGACTAGCTGGAGGTGTCTGGACGGGCAAATTTAACTCTCATTTCCCACCAGGAAGAGGAATTAACCAAAGGCTCAGCGTGCCGTGCCGGAACAAGATTAGGGCCTTAAGCAATCCTGCGGTGTTGCGGCCAGCTCACAAGAAAGCGAGTTGAAGAAAGGAGCTCAGGGGCACTGTAATTCACAAACCTGCAGAGTTATAAATGACAGCTATCGTCCAAAAATATACTGAAGTAAGGCTGCCAAGTGGACTTCAAAGCGGGGCAGAATTGCAGGAAACCGATTTCAGGAGGTAGACTGGATTGCATTTAAAGCATAGGAAAAGAGGCAGAACGTCGACAATGATGCACTTGGCCAAAAAGGGCGTATGCGTTTTTTCCTGAATATATTCAGGAAAAAACGCATACGCCCTTTTTGGCCAACCAAGCAAGCTTGCAAAGGAAATCTGCACTACAATGAAGTCTCACTTCCCCCCGGTCAAAAGGGCCATCTGAAAAAAGAGTAAAATCCAGAAAGGCAGGACAGGCCATGGAGAACTGGGAGCCTTGTTATGCTGATGGGCGGGATGTAAATTGCCAACAGCCACTCGGGAGAAGTTTATGGTGTTTCCTGAAACATCTAAAAAACAAAGCAACAGAGCCTAGGGCACTTCCACTTATGGTCCTATAGCTTAGGGAAATTAAAATCAAAAAGACACAGCCACCCCAAAGTTTGGGACGGCTCTGTTTACAAGAACCTCGTTTACGGTACAAGTTCAATATCACAGAAAGTGAATAATAGATAAAGAAGTTGTGGTACTTACGTACAATGCAATATCACTCAGCAATGAAATCTATGTCATCAGGCCCGTAGCAGCATAATGAGTGTATTCAGGTATGGTGATTCTAACTGAAATAAGTCACACAGAAAAAGAAACAACATAAGATATCCCTAATACACGGAATGTAAACTTGGCTACACAGGAACTGAATTACAAAACAGAACAGGGTCTCAAATTTAGAAAACCAACTTATGCTTGCTAAGGGGAAAGGTGAGTTGGGGTGCTGCCTAAAACCAGAGATTGAAATGAGCACAGATAAAGTTCCTTAAGCCAAATATGGAATAGACAAGAGCTACTCCTTGCTCAATGAAATGGACTCAACACCCCATATTAAACGCCTAAGAATGTACCTGACTAGTAAGTATCTTAAAACCTATGGATTGCTATGTCTTGGAAAGAGAATGAAGCGTGTGTACAGGGGCATAAATGCAGCAGTGATAGGATTGCAGAGGGTCGGTGAGCAAATGAAGACCCTTTGAAGTCATATTGCATGGTACCCATTCCAAGGGTCTCAACTCTCCAGGTTTAAGGGATTCTTCCTTCAGCTAAAACATGCATGTGGAACCCAGAGTATGATCCACCGTGTGATCGGGAGACGTGTTCAAATATGTCTCAGTTCTCGTCCCCTGGTACTTGGGTGCAACATTCCAGACGCTTTACTAACACTCTCCCGACTTGGAGAGTCAGTGCCTTTAACCTCCTGTTTGGCCCAGTTTGCAATTTCTGTGGAAGATGAACAGGAATAGGGAGAACCAATGAGAGACTAGCTGGAGGTGTCTGGACGGGCAAATTTAACTCTCATTTCCCACCAGGAAGAGGAATTAACCAAAGGCTCAGTGTGCCGTACCGGAACCAGATTAGGGCCTGAAGCAATCCTGCGGTGTTGCTACCAGCTCACAAGAAAGCGAGTTGAAGAAAGGCGCTCAGGGGCACTGTAATTCACAAACCTGCAGAGTTATAAATGACAGCTATCGTCCAAAAATATACTGAAGTAAGGCTGCCAAGAGGACTTGAAAGCGGGGCAGAATTGCAGGAAACCGCTTTCAGAAGGTAGACTGGAATTGCAGTTAAAGCATAGGAAAAGAGGCAGAACGTCGACAATGATGCACTTGGTCAAAAAGGGCGTATGCGTTTTTTCCTCAATATATTCAGGAAAAAACGCATACGCACTTTTT
>NW_028132611.1:0-60515 GCF_964374135.1 Grampus griseus | reverse complement strand
TCTGATTACCTCAAGGAAACACAACGGGAGGAACAGGGCCCTTCCGTGGAGGCCCGTTTGGGCACAGGGACCTCTGCGTGGGAGCTACTGGGTAAGTGTGGCAGTCCCTTAGGTAGGCCTCAGTGACCGAGGCTCTCTGGCTCACGCCTAGCTCTGTAAAGAAGTGTGGCAAACGTACGTACTGCTCCTCAGGCTGGGCGCACAGCCTAGCTTTCGCTTCTATGAGAGTGCTGTCCCGAGTCTCTTCCTGGAGCCAGTCGTCAGCACGGTGCCTTTTGGCACTGCAGTTCTCTTTCAGTCAAGGAGGCCGTTCGACTGGCAAAGGGAGTCTGCGCAGCACTGCTTTCGCGAGGCTCTTTGACGACTGGGGCACTCAAGCCAGGCAAGCCAGAGAGCAGTACGTTGCCCTTGCTCTGAATGTGAAGAGCTTCCTCCAGGGGCCTGTTTAGGCTAAGGTTCCTCTAGAAGCCAGGAGCCGCCGTTCCGGCACGGAGAGAAGTCACCCTGCGAAATTGGCGAACGAGCTCCTATCCTGTGTGCCCCCAGGAGCGTCGCAGAGTTAAGGCACTCCGTGGTGGAGTCTGGCCTCATGGAAACCACTGCACACCCAACTCCCCCGACGTGAAACGCTGGAACTTACCTTGAGGCCTGAGGTCACCTTTCGTTTGGCCGGAGCTGAACATGTAGTGCCGTGGGAGGAGTTTCTAGCAAGGTATTGCCAGCACGGTTTTCCGCTTTGAGAGAACACGCAGCCTCGGCCCACAACGACAATCCTGCCGTGCAGAGACGTCGGGCCGCTAGTGCTGTTCGGGCAGCTTTGAAGCCAAGCGCACGGCGCCTCCAAACGGGGAGAAAGCGTACTCTCCCATCCGCGTCCCACTTTCAAGCTGAATGACGCAGCATGTTTCTCGGAAGGTTCTGCCGAGCTATCTAGTACAAGGGAGAGAGTGCCTGCCTCTGCCGAGAAAGGTTTTGACGTGGGGATTGCTGGACGTGCGGAAGAGCGTTCCCCAGGCCGTGCCAAGTTTAGGCTTTGGTGATTCTGGATGTTCCCAAGGGTCCAGAATTGTCCCCGGGAAAGCTGTCCTTTTTCTCTTTCTCCGGCTGGAAGTAAACATCTGGCAACCGACTGCCGTAAGCAGGCGTCCTGGGGGAGCCCCCCCCCCCCGGTTTCCTTTGGGACGCACATTGGTGTCTCACAGAAGAGCCCACATTCCCAATTGGGGGCACACCAGCGTGGAGTGTAAGGTTGTTTAGAACGGCGTACCTTGAGGCCGTGTGAAGGCCGTACAAACGAGAGCTTTCGAGCGAACAGGGCAGCGCTTCGCCATCGTCGTTGCACGTTCACGGAGCTTAATCAAACGAATGCATTTACTTCCTGTGGCTCAAACGCAAGAGAGGAGTTGGAAGGCATCCAGTGCCCTTTGACAGTTGTTACAACGAACGTGAGTGCACGGTGTCTCGTGAAATAAAGCCCTAGCACTGTTGAAGCCCTCCTTTAACGCATGCTTCTTCGCTCCTATGGCACTCTGACGGGGAAATCTGGACTTTTGCTTGAGGCCGGGGTGGGGCGAGGGCACTCACAGTTCTTGTGCCGGCGAGCTCCCGAGCGCTCCTGCTGAAGCTCCCAGCAAGGAACTGAGAGCAGCAGGCCTCACACGCGTAAACTCAGACTTCTGCTGTCACGAGTAAACTCAGACTTCTTGTGGGAGGCCTTCCGGCAGCAAAGAGAAGGTGGGCGCGAGCAGTGTACTTCAGGCAGCTTAGGACCCGCCACTGTCTCGTTTACCACGGAGGGGAATAAGGTTTAGCCAGGGTCGCCCAGCTTCAAACCGGAGCTCCTATAGGGATCCTCAGCGGTTTCTGATTACCTCAAGGAAACACAACGGGAGGAACAGGGCCCTTCCGTGGAGGCCCGTTTGGGCACAGGGACCTCTGCGTGGGAGCTACTGGGTAAGTGTGGCAGTCCCTTAGGTAGGCCTCAGTGACCGAGGCTCTCTGGCTCACGCCTAGCTCTGTAAAGAAGTGTGGCAAACGTACGTACTGCTCCTCAGGCTGGGCGCACAGCCTAGCTTTCGCTTCTATGAGAGTGCTGTCCCGAGTCTCTTCCTGGAGCCAGTCGTCAGCACGGTGCCTTTTGGCACTGCAGTTCTCTTTCAGTCAAGGAGGCCGTTCGACTGGCAAAGGGAGTCTGCGCAGCACTGCTTTCGCGAGGCTCTTTGACGACTGGGGCACTCAAGCCAGGCAAGCCAGAGAGCAGTACGTTGCCCTTGCTCTGAATGTGAAGAGCTTCCTCCAGGGGCCTGTTTAGGCTAAGGTTCCTCTAGAAGCCAGGAGCCGCCGTTCCGGCACGGAGAGAAGTCACCCTGCGAAATTGGCGAACGAGCTCCTATCCTGTGTGCCCCCAGGAGCGTCGCAGAGTTAAGGCACTCCGTGGTGGAGTCTGGCCTCATGGAAACCACTGCACACCCAACTCCCCCGACGTGAAACGCTGGAACTTACCTTGAGGCCTGAGGTCACCTTTCGTTTGGCCGGAGCTGAACATGTAGTGCCGTGGGAGGAGTTTCTAGCAAGGTATTGCCAGCACGGTTTTCCGCTTTGAGAGAACACGCAGCCTCGGCCCACAACGACAATCCTGCCGTGCAGAGACGTCGGGCCGCTAGTGCTGTTCGGGCAGCTTTGAAGCCAAGCGCACGGCGCCTCCAAACGGGGAGAAAGCGTACTCTCCCATCCGCGTCCCACTTTCAAGCTGAATGACGCAGCATGTTTCTCGGAAGGTTCTGCCGAGCTATCTAGTACAAGGGAGAGAGTGCCTGCCTCTGCCGAGAAAGGTTTTGACGTGGGGATTGCTGGACGTGCGGAAGAGCGTTCCCCAGGCCGTGCCAAGTTTAGGCTTTGGTGATTCTGGATGTTCCCAAGGGTCCAGAATTGTCCCCGGGAAAGCTGTCCTTTTTCTCTTTCTCCGGCTGGAAGTAAACATCTGGCAACCGACTGCCGTAAGCAGGCGTCCTGGGGGAGCCCCCCCCCCCCCGGTTTCCTTTGGGACGCACATTGGTGTCTCACAGAAGAGCCCACATTCCCAATTGGGGGCACACCAGCGTGGAGTGTAAGGTTGTTTAGAACGGCGTACCTTGAGGCCGTGTGAAGGCCGTACAAACGAGAGCTTTCGAGCGAACAGGGCAGCGCTTCGCCATCGTCGTTGCACGTTCACGGAGCTTAATCAAACGAATGCATTTACTTCCTGTGGCTCAAACGCAAGAGAGGAGTTGGAAGGCATCCAGTGCCCTTTGACAGTTGTTACAACGAACGTGAGTGCACGGTGTCTCGTGAAATAAAGCCCTAGCACTGTTGAAGCCCTCCTTTAACGCATGCTTCTTCGCTCCTATGGCACTCTGACGGGGGAAATCTGGACTTTTGCTTGAGGCCGGGGTGGGGCGAGGGCACTCACAGTTCTTGTGCCGGCGAGCTCCCGAGCGCTCCTGCTGAAGCTCCCAGCAAGGAACTGAGAGCAGCAGGCCTCACACGCGTAAACTCAGACTTCTGCTGTCACGAGTAAACTCAGACTTCTTGTGGGAGGCCTTCCGGCAGCAAAGAGAAGGTGGGCGCGAGCAGTGTACTTCAGGCAGCTTAGGACCCGCCACTGTCTCGTTTACCACGGAGGGGAATAAGGTTTAGCCAGGGTCGCCCAGCTTCAAACCGGAGCTCCTATAGGGATCCTCAGCGGTTTCTGATTACCTCAAGGAAACACAACGGGAGGAACAGGGCCCTTCCGTGGAGGCCCGTTTGGGCACAGGGACCTCTGCGTGGGAGCTACTGGGTAAGTGTGGCAGTCCCTTAGGTAGGCCTCAGTGACCGAGGCTCTCTGGCTCACGCCTAGCTCTGTAAAGAAGTGTGGCAAACGTACGTACTGCTCCTCAGGCTGGGCGCACAGCCTAGCTTTCGCTTCTATGAGAGTGCTGTCCCGAGTCTCTTCCTGGAGCCAGTCGTCAGCACGGTGCCTTTTGGCACTGCAGTTCTCTTTCAGTCAAGGAGGCCGTTCGACTGGCAAAGGGAGTCTGCGCAGCACTGCTTTCGCGAGGCTCTTTGACGACTGGGGCACTCAAGCCAGGCAAGCCAGAGAGCAGTACGTTGCCCTTGCTCTGAATGTGAAGAGCTTCCTCCAGGGGCCTGTTTAGGCTAAGGTTCCTCTAGAAGCCAGGAGCCGCCGTTCCGGCACGGAGAGAAGTCACCCTGCGAAATTGGCGAACGAGCTCCTATCCTGTGTGCCCCCAGGAGCGTCGCAGAGTTAAGGCACTCCGTGGTGGAGTCTGGCCTCATGGAAACCACTGCACACCCAACTCCCCCGACGTGAAACGCTGGAACTTACCTTGAGGCCTGAGGTCACCTTTCGTTTGGCCGGAGCTGAACATGTAGTGCCGTGGGAGGAGTTTCTAGCAAGGTATTGCCAGCACGGTTTTCCGCTTTGAGAGAACACGCAGCCTCGGCCCACAACGACAATCCTGCCGTGCAGAGACGTCGGGCCGCTAGTGCTGTTCGGGCAGCTTTGAAGCCAAGCGCACGGCGCCTCCAAACGGGGAGAAAGCGTACTCTCCCATCCGCGTCCCACTTTCAAGCTGAATGACGCAGCATGTTTCTCGCAAGGTTCTGCCGAGCTATCTAGTACAAGGGAGAGAGTGCCTGCCTCTGCCGAGAAAGGTTTTGACGTGGGGATTGCTGGACGTGCGGAAGAGCGTTCCCCAGGCCGTGCCAAGTTTAGGCTTTGGTGATTCTGGATGTTCCCAAGGGTCCAGAATTGTCCCCGGGAAAGCTGTCCTTTTTCTCTTTCTCCGGCTGGAAGTAAACATCTGGCAACCGACTGCCGTAAGCAGGCGTCCTGGGGGAGCCCCCCCCCCCCCCGGTTTCCTTTGGGACGCACATTGGTGTCTCACAGAAGAGCCCACATTCCCAATTGGGGGCACACCAGCGTGGAGTGTAAGGTTGTTTAGAACGGCGTACCTTGAGGCCGTGTGAAGGCCGTACAAACGAGAGCTTTCGAGCGAACAGGGCAGCGCTTCGCCATCGTCGTTGCACGTTCACGGAGCTTAATCAAACGAATGCATTTACTTCCTGTGGCTCAAACGCAAGAGAGGAGTTGGAAGGCATCCAGTGCCCTTTGACAGTTGTTACAACGAACGTGAGTGCACGGTGTCTCGTGAAATAAAGCCCTAGCACTGTTGAAGCCCTCCTTTAACGCATGCTTCTTCGCTCCTATGGCACTCTGACGGGGGAAATCTGGACTTTTGCTTGAGGCCGGGGTGGGGCGAGGGCACTCACAGTTCTTGTGCCGGCGAGCTCCCGAGCGCTCCTGCTGAAGCTCCCAGCAAGGAACTGAGAGCAGCAGGCCTCACACGCGTAAACTCAGACTTCTGCTGTCACGAGTAAACTCAGACTTCTTGTGGGAGGCCTTCCGGCAGCAAAGAGAAGGTGGGCGCGAGCAGTGTACTTCAGGCAGCTTAGGACCCGCCACTGTCTCGTTTACCACGGAGGGGAATAAGGTTTAGCCAGGGTCGCCCAGCTTCAAACCGGAGCTCCTATAGGGATCCTCAGCGGTTTCTGATTACCTCAAGGAAACACAACGGGAGGAACAGGGCCCTTCCGTGGAGGCCCGTTTGGGCACAGGGACCTCTGCGTGGGAGCTACTGGGTAAGTGTGGCAGTCCCTTAGGTAGGCCTCAGTGACCGAGGCTCTCTGGCTCACGCCTAGCTCTGTAAAGAAGTGTGGCAAACGTACGTACTGCTCCTCAGGCTGGGCGCACAGCCTAGCTTTCGCTTCTATGAGAGTGCTGTCCCGAGTCTCTTCCTGGAGCCAGTCGTCAGCACGGTGCCTTTTGGCACTGCAGTTCTCTTTCAGTCAAGGAGGCCGTTCGACTGGCAAAGGGAGTCTGCGCAGCACTGCTTTCGCGAGGCTCTTTGACGACTGGGGCACTCAAGCCAGGCAAGCCAGAGAGCAGTACGTTGCCCTTGCTCTGAATGTGAAGAGCTTCCTCCAGGGGCCTGTTTAGGCTAAGGTTCCTCTAGAAGCCAGGAGCCGCCGTTCCGGCACGGAGAGAAGTCACCCTGCGAAATTGGCGAACGAGCTCCTATCCTGTGTGCCCCCAGGAGCGTCGCAGAGTTAAGGCACTCCGTGGTGGAGTCTGGCCTCATGGAAACCACTGCACACCCAACTCCCCCGACGTGAAACGCTGGAACTTACCTTGAGGCCTGAGGTCACCTTTCGTTTGGCCGGAGCTGAACATGTAGTGCCGTGGGAGGAGTTTCTAGCAAGGTATTGCCAGCACGGTTTTCCGCTTTGAGAGAACACGCAGCCTCGGCCCACAACGACAATCCTGCCGTGCAGAGACGTCGGGCCGCTAGTGCTGTTCGGGCAGCTTTGAAGCCAAGCGCACGGCGCCTCCAAACGGGGAGAAAGCGTACTCTCCCATCCGCGTCCCACTTTCAAGCTGAATGACGCAGCATGTTTCTCGCAAGGTTCTGCCGAGCTATCTAGTACAAGGGAGAGAGTGCCTGCCTCTGCCGAGAAAGGTTTTGACGTGGGGATTGCTGGACGTGCGGAAGAGCGTTCCCCAGGCCGTGCCAAGTTTAGGCTTTGGTGATTCTGGATGTTCCCAAGGGTCCAGAATTGTCCCCGGGAAAGCTGTCCTTTTTCTCTTTCTCCGGCTGGAAGTAAACATCTGGCAACCGACTGCCGTAAGCAGGCGTCCTGGGGGAGCCCCCCCCCCCCCCGGTTTCCTTTGGGACGCACATTGGTGTCTCACAGAAGAGCCCACATTCCCAATTGGGGGCACACCAGCGTGGAGTGTAAGGTTGTTTAGAACGGCGTACCTTGAGGCCGTGTGAAGGCCGTACAAACGAGAGCTTTCGAGCGAACAGGGCAGCGCTTCGCCATCGTCGTTGCACGTTCACGGAGCTTAATCAAACGAATGCATTTACTTCCTGTGGCTCAAACGCAAGAGAGGAGTTGGAAGGCATCCAGTGCCCTTTGACAGTTGTTACAACGAACGTGAGTGCACGGTGTCTCGTGAAATAAAGCCCTAGCACTGTTGAAGCCCTCCTTTAACGCATGCTTCTTCGCTCCTATGGCACTCTGACGGGGGAAATCTGGACTTTTGCTTGAGGCCGGGGTGGGGCGAGGGCACTCACAGTTCTTGTGCCGGCGAGCTCCCGAGCGCTCCTGCTGAAGCTCCCAGCAAGGAACTGAGAGCAGCAGGCCTCACACGCGTAAACTCAGACTTCTGCTGTCACGAGTAAACTCAGACTTCTTGTGGGAGGCCTTCCGGCAGCAAAGAGAAGGTGGGCGCGAGCAGTGTACTTCAGGCAGCTTAGGACCCGCCACTGTCTCGTTTACCACGGAGGGGAATAAGGTTTAGCCAGGGTCGCCCAGCTTCAAACCGGAGCTCCTATAGGGATCCTCAGCGGTTTCTGATTACCTCAAGGAAACACAACGGGAGGAACAGGGCCCTTCCGTGGAGGCCCGTTTGGGCACAGGGACCTCTGCGTGGGAGCTACTGGGTAAGTGTGGCAGTCCCTTAGGTAGGCCTCAGTGACCGAGGCTCTCTGGCTCACGCCTAGCTCTGTAAAGAAGTGTGGCAAACGTACGTACTGCTCCTCAGGCTGGGCGCACAGCCTAGCTTTCGCTTCTATGAGAGTGCTGTCCCGAGTCTCTTCCTGGAGCCAGTCGTCAGCACGGTGCCTTTTGGCACTGCAGTTCTCTTTCAGTCAAGGAGGCCGTTCGACTGGCAAAGGGAGTCTGCGCAGCACTGCTTTCGCGAGGCTCTTTGACGACTGGGGCACTCAAGCCAGGCAAGCCAGAGAGCAGTACGTTGCCCTTGCTCTGAATGTGAAGAGCTTCCTCCAGGGGCCTGTTTAGGCTAAGGTTCCTCTAGAAGCCAGGAGCCGCCGTTCCGGCACGGAGAGAAGTCACCCTGCGAAATTGGCGAACGAGCTCCTATCCTGTGTGCCCCCAGGAGCGTCGCAGAGTTAAGGCACTCCGTGGTGGAGTCTGGCCTCATGGAAACCACTGCACACCCAACTCCCCCGACGTGAAACGCTGGAACTTACCTTGAGGCCTGAGGTCACCTTTCGTTTGGCCGGAGCTGAACATGTAGTGCCGTGGGAGGAGTTTCTAGCAAGGTATTGCCAGCACGGTTTTCCGCTTTGAGAGAACACGCAGCCTCGGCCCACAACGACAATCCTGCCGTGCAGAGACGTCGGGCCGCTAGTGCTGTTCGGGCAGCTTTGAAGCCAAGCGCACGGCGCCTCCAAACGGGGAGAAAGCGTACTCTCCCATCCGCGTCCCACTTTCAAGCTGAATGACGCAGCATGTTTCTCGGAAGGTTCTGCCGAGCTATCTAGTACAAGGGAGAGAGTGCCTGCCTCTGCCGAGAAAGGTTTTGACGTGGGGATTGCTGGACGTGCGGAAGAGCGTTCCCCAGGCCGTGCCAAGTTTAGGCTTTGGTGATTCTGGATGTTCCCAAGGGTCCAGAATTGTCCCCGGGAAAGCTGTCCTTTTTCTCTTTCTCCGGCTGGAAGTAAACATCTGGCAACCGACTGCCGTAAGCAGGCGTCCTGGGGGAGCCCCCCCCCCCCCGGTTTCCTTTGGGACGCACATTGGTGTCTCACAGAAGAGCCCACATTCCCAATTGGGGGCACACCAGCGTGGAGTGTAAGGTTGTTTAGAACGGCGTACCTTGAGGCCGTGTGAAGGCCGTACAAACGAGAGCTTTCGAGCGAACAGGGCAGCGCTTCGCCATCGTCGTTGCACGTTCACGGAGCTTAATCAAACGAATGCATTTACTTCCTGTGGCTCAAACGCAAGAGAGGAGTTGGAAGGCATCCAGTGCCCTTTGACAGTTGTTACAACGAACGTGAGTGCACGGTGTCTCGTGAAATAAAGCCCTAGCACTGTTGAAGCCCTCCTTTAACGCATGCTTCTTCGCTCCTATGGCACTCTGACGGGGGAAATCTGGACTTTTGCTTGAGGCCGGGGTGGGGCGAGGGCACTCACAGTTCTTGTGCCGGCGAGCTCCCGAGCGCTCCTGCTGAAGCTCCCAGCAAGGAACTGAGAGCAGCAGGCCTCACACGCGTAAACTCAGACTTCTGCTGTCACGAGTAAACTCAGACTTCTTGTGGGAGGCCTTCCGGCAGCAAAGAGAAGGTGGGCGCGAGCAGTGTACTTCAGGCAGCTTAGGACCCGCCACTGTCTCGTTTACCACGGAGGGGAATAAGGTTTAGCCAGGGTCGCCCAGCTTCAAACCGGAGCTCCTATAGGGATCCTCAGCGGTTTCTGATTACCTCAAGGAAACACAACGGGAGGAACAGGGCCCTTCCGTGGAGGCCCGTTTGGGCACAGGGACCTCTGCGTGGGAGCTACTGGGTAAGTGTGGCAGTCCCTTAGGTAGGCCTCAGTGACCGAGGCTCTCTGGCTCACGCCTAGCTCTGTAAAGAAGTGTGGCAAACGTACGTACTGCTCCTCAGGCTGGGCGCACAGCCTAGCTTTCGCTTCTATGAGAGTGCTGTCCCGAGTCTCTTCCTGGAGCCAGTCGTCAGCACGGTGCCTTTTGGCACTGCAGTTCTCTTTCAGTCAAGGAGGCCGTTCGACTGGCAAAGGGAGTCTGCGCAGCACTGCTTTCGCGAGGCTCTTTGACGACTGGGGCACTCAAGCCAGGCAAGCCAGAGAGCAGTACGTTGCCCTTGCTCTGAATGTGAAGAGCTTCCTCCAGGGGCCTGTTTAGGCTAAGGTTCCTCTAGAAGCCAGGAGCCGCCGTTCCGGCACGGAGAGAAGTCACCCTGCGAAATTGGCGAACGAGCTCCTATCCTGTGTGCCCCCAGGAGCGTCGCAGAGTTAAGGCACTCCGTGGTGGAGTCTGGCCTCATGGAAACCACTGCACACCCAACTCCCCCGACGTGAAACGCTGGAACTTACCTTGAGGCCTGAGGTCACCTTTCGTTTGGCCGGAGCTGAACATGTAGTGCCGTGGGAGGAGTTTCTAGCAAGGTATTGCCAGCACGGTTTTCCGCTTTGAGAGAACACGCAGCCTCGGCCCACAACGACAATCCTGCCGTGCAGAGACGTCGGGCCGCTAGTGCTGTTCGGGCAGCTTTGAAGCCAAGCGCACGGCGCCTCCAAACGGGGAGAAAGCGTACTCTCCCATCCGCGTCCCACTTTCAAGCTGAATGACGCAGCATGTTTCTCGGAAGGTTCTGCCGAGCTATCTAGTACAAGGGAGAGAGTGCCTGCCTCTGCCGAGAAAGGTTTTGACGTGGGGATTGCTGGACGTGCGGAAGAGCGTTCCCCAGGCCGTGCCAAGTTTAGGCTTTGGTGATTCTGGATGTTCCCAAGGGTCCAGAATTGTCCCCGGGAAAGCTGTCCTTTTTCTCTTTCTCCAGCTGGAAGTAAACATCTGGCAACCGACTGCCGTAAGCAGGCGTCCTGGGGGAGCCCCCCCCCCCCCGGTTTCCTTTGGGACGCACATTGGTGTCTCACAGAAGAGCCCACATTCCCAATTGGGGGCACACCAGCGTGGAGTGTAAGGTTGTTTAGAACGGCGTACCTTGAGGCCGTGTGAAGGCCGTACAAACGAGAGCTTTCGAGCGAACAGGGCAGCGCTTCGCCATCGTCGTTGCACGTTCACGGAGCTTAATCAAACGAATGCATTTACTTCCTGTGGCTCAAACGCAAGAGAGGAGTTGGAAGGCATCCAGTGCCCTTTGACAGTTGTTACAACGAACGTGAGTGCACGGTGTCTCGTGAAATAAAGCCCTAGCACTGTTGAAGCCCTCCTTTAACGCATGCTTCTTCGCTCCTATGGCACTCTGACGGGGGAAATCTGGACTTTTGCTTGAGGCCGGGGTGGGGCGAGGGCACTCACAGTTCTTGTGCCGGCGAGCTCCCGAGCGCTCCTGCTGAAGCTCCCAGCAAGGAACTGAGAGCAGCAGGCCTCACACGCGTAAACTCAGACTTCTGCTGTCACGAGTAAACTCAGACTTCTTGTGGGAGGCCTTCCGGCAGCAAAGAGAAGGTGGGCGCGAGCAGTGTACTTCAGGCAGCTTAGGACCCGCCACTGTCTCGTTTACCACGGAGGGGAATAAGGTTTAGCCAGGGTCGCCCAGCTTCAAACCGGAGCTCCTATAGGGATCCTCAGCGGTTTCTGATTACCTCAAGGAAACACAACGGGAGGAACAGGGCCCTTCCGTGGAGGCCCGTTTGGGCACAGGGACCTCTGCGTGGGAGCTACTGGGTAAGTGTGGCAGTCCCTTAGGTAGGCCTCAGTGACCGAGGCTCTCTGGCTCACGCCTAGCTCTGTAAAGAAGTGTGGCAAACGTACGTACTGCTCCTCAGGCTGGGCGCACAGCCTAGCTTTCGCTTCTATGAGAGTGCTGTCCCGAGTCTCTTCCTGGAGCCAGTCGTCAGCACGGTGCCTTTTGGCACTGCAGTTCTCTTTCAGTCAAGGAGGCCGTTCGACTGGCAAAGGGAGTCTGCGCAGC
Organism: Grampus griseus; assembly: GCF_964374135.1. Taxonomy (NCBI): domain Eukaryota; kingdom Metazoa; phylum Chordata; class Mammalia; order Artiodactyla; family Delphinidae; genus Grampus; species Grampus griseus. The sequence continues at coordinate 48,993 of NW_028132611.1, read as the reverse complement.
ACTGCTTTCGCGAGGCTCTTTGACGACTGGGGCACTCAAGCCAGGCAAGCCAGAGAGCAGTACGTTGCCCTTGCTCTGAATGTGAAGAGCTTCCTCCAGGGGCCTGTTTAGGCTAAGGTTCCTCTAGAAGCCAGGAGCCGCCGTTCCGGCACGGAGAGAAGTCACCCTGCGAAATTGGCGAACGAGCTCCTATCCTGTGTGCCCCCAGGAGCGTCGCAGAGTTAAGGCACTCCGTGGTGGAGTCTGGCCTCATGGAAACCACTGCACACCCAACTCCCCCGACGTGAAACGCTGGAACTTACCTTGAGGCCTGAGGTCACCTTTCGTTTGGCCGGAGCTGAACATGTAGTGCCGTGGGAGGAGTTTCTAGCAAGGTATTGCCAGCACGGTTTTCCGCTTTGAGAGAACACGCAGCCTCGGCCCACAACGACAATCCTGCCGTGCAGAGACGTCGGGCCGCTAGTGCTGTTCGGGCAGCTTTGAAGCCAAGCGCACGGCGCCTCCAAACGGGGAGAAAGCGTACTCTCCCATCCGCGTCCCACTTTCAAGCTGAATGACGCAGCATGTTTCTCGCAAGGTTCTGCCGAGCTATCTAGTACAAGGGAGAGAGTGCCTGCCTCTGCCGAGAAAGGTTTTGACGTGGGGATTGCTGGACGTGCGGAAGAGCGTTCCCCAGGCCGTGCCAAGTTTAGGCTTTGGTGATTCTGGATGTTCCCAAGGGTCCAGAATTGTCCCCGGGAAAGCTGTCCTTTTTCTCTTTCTCCGGCTGGAAGTAAACATCTGGCAACCGACTGCCGTAAGCAGGCGTCCTGGGGGAGCCCCCCCCCCCCCGGTTTCCTTTGGGACGCACATTGGTGTCTCACAGAAGAGCCCACATTCCCAATTGGGGGCACACCAGCGTGGAGTGTAAGGTTGTTTAGAACGGCGTACCTTGAGGCCGTGTGAAGGCCGTACAAACGAGAGCTTTCGAGCGAACAGGGCAGCGCTTCGCCATCGTCGTTGCACGTTCACGGAGCTTAATCAAACGAATGCATTTACTTCCTGTGGCTCAAACGCAAGAGAGGAGTTGGAAGGCATCCAGTGCCCTTTGACAGTTGTTACAACGAACGTGAGTGCACGGTGTCTCGTGAAATAAAGCCCTAGCACTGTTGAAGCCCTCCTTTAACGCATGCTTCTTCGCTCCTATGGCACTCTGACGGGGGAAATCTGGACTTTTGCTTGAGGCCGGGGTGGGGCGAGGGCACTCACAGTTCTTGTGCCGGCGAGCTCCCGAGCGCTCCTGCTGAAGCTCCCAGCAAGGAACTGAGAGCAGCAGGCCTCACACGCGTAAACTCAGACTTCTGCTGTCACGAGTAAACTCAGACTTCTTGTGGGAGGCCTTCCGGCAGCAAAGAGAAGGTGGGCGCGAGCAGTGTACTTCAGGCAGCTTAGGACCCGCCACTGTCTCGTTTACCACGGAGGGGAATAAGGTTTAGCCAGGGTCGCCCAGCTTCAAACCGGAGCTCCTATAGGGATCCTCAGCGGTTTCTGATTACCTCAAGGAAACACAACGGGAGGAACAGGGCCCTTCCGTGGAGGCCCGTTTGGGCACAGGGACCTCTGCGTGGGAGCTACTGGGTAAGTGTGGCAGTCCCTTAGGTAGGCCTCAGTGACCGAGGCTCTCTGGCTCACGCCTAGCTCTGTAAAGAAGTGTGGCAAACGTACGTACTGCTCCTCAGGCTGGGCGCACAGCCTAGCTTTCGCTTCTATGAGAGTGCTGTCCCGAGTCTCTTCCTGGAGCCAGTCGTCAGCACGGTGCCTTTTGGCACTGCAGTTCTCTTTCAGTCAAGGAGGCCGTACGACTGGCAAAGGGAGTCTGCGCAGCACTGCTTTCGCGAGGCTCTTTGACGACTGGGGCACTCAAGCCAGGCAAGCCAGAGAGCAGTACGTTGCCCTTGCTCTGAATGTGAAGAGCTTCCTCCAGGGGCCTGTTTAGGCTAAGGTTCCTCTAGAAGCCAGGAGCCGCCGTTCCGGCACGGAGAGAAGTCACCCTGCGAAATTGGCGAACGAGCTCCTATCCTGTGTGCCCCCAGGAGCGTCGCAGAGTTAAGGCACTCCGTGGTGGAGTCTGGCCTCATGGAAACCACTGCACACCCAACTCCCCCGACGTGAAACGCTGGAACTTACCTTGAGGCCTGAGGTCACCTTTCGTTTGGCCGGAGCTGAACATGTAGTGCCGTGGGAGGAGTTTCTAGCAAGGTATTGCCAGCACGGTTTTCCGCTTTGAGAGAACACGCAGCCTCGGCCCACAACGACAATCCTGCCGTGCAGAGACGTCGGGCCGCTAGTGCTGTTCGGGCAGCTTTGAAGCCAAGCGCACGGCGCCTCCAAACGGGGAGAAAGCGTACTCTCCCATCCGCGTCCCACTTTCAAGCTGAATGACGCAGCATGTTTCTCGGAAGGTTCTGCCGAGCTATCTAGTACAAGGGAGAGAGTGCCTGCCTCTGCCGAGAAAGGTTTTGACGTGGGGATTGCTGGACGTGCGGAAGAGCGTTCCCCAGGCCGTGCCAAGTTTAGGCTTTGGTGATTCTGGATGTTCCCAAGGGTCCAGAATTGTCCCCGGGAAAGCTGTCCTTTTTCTCTTTCTCCGGCTGGAAGTAAACATCTGGCAACCGACTGCCGTAAGCAGGCGTCCTGGGGGAGCCCCCCCCCCCCCGGTTTCCTTTGGGACGCACATTGGTGTCTCACAGAAGAGCCCACATTCCCAATTGGGGGCACACCAGCGTGGAGTGTAAGGTTGTTTAGAACGGCGTACCTTGAGGCCGTGTGAAGGCCGTACAAACGAGAGCTTTCGAGCGAACAGGGCAGCGCTTCGCCATCGTCGTTGCACGTTCACGGAGCTTAATCAAACGAATGCATTTACTTCCTGTGGCTCAAACGCAAGAGAGGAGTTGGAAGGCATCCAGTGCCCTTTGACAGTTGTTACAACGAACGTGAGTGCACGGTGTCTCGTGAAATAAAGCCCTAGCACTGTTGAAGCCCTCCTTTAACGCATGCTTCTTCGCTCCTATGGCACTCTGACGGGGGAAATCTGGACTTTTGCTTGAGGCCGGGGTGGGGCGAGGGCACTCACAGTTCTTGTGCCGGCGAGCTCCCGAGCGCTCCTGCTGAAGCTCCCAGCAAGGAACTGAGAGCAGCAGGCCTCACACGCGTAAACTCAGACTTCTGCTGTCACGAGTAAACTCAGACTTCTTGTGGGAGGCCTTCCGGCAGCAAAGAGAAGGTGGGCGCGAGCAGTGTACTTCAGGCAGCTTAGGACCCGCCACTGTCTCGTTTACCACGGAGGGGAATAAGGTTTAGCCAGGGTCGCCCAGCTTCAAACCGGAGCTCCTATAGGGATCCTCAGCGGTTTCTGATTACCTCAAGGAAACACAACGGGAGGAACAGGGCCCTTCCGTGGAGGCCCGTTTGGGCACAGGGACCTCTGCGTGGGAGCTACTGGGTAAGTGTGGCAGTCCCTTAGGTAGGCCTCAGTGACCGAGGCTCTCTGGCTCACGCCTAGCTCTGTAAAGAAGTGTGGCAAACGTACGTACTGCTCCTCAGGCTGGGCGCACAGCCTAGCTTTCGCTTCTATGAGAGTGCTGTCCCGAGTCTCTTCCTGGAGCCAGTCGTCAGCACGGTGCCTTTTGGCACTGCAGTTCTCTTTCAGTCAAGGAGGCCGTTCGACTGGCAAAGGGAGTCTGCGCAGCACTGCTTTCGCGAGGCTCTTTGACGACTGGGGCACTCAAGCCAGGCAAGCCAGAGAGCAGTACGTTGCCCTTGCTCTGAATGTGAAGAGCTTCCTCCAGGGGCCTGTTTAGGCTAAGGTTCCTCTAGAAGCCAGGAGCCGCCGTTCCGGCACGGAGAGAAGTCACCCTGCGAAATTGGCGAACGAGCTCCTATCCTGTGTGCCCCCAGGAGCGTCGCAGAGTTAAGGCACTCCGTGGTGGAGTCTGGCCTCATGGAAACCACTGCACACCCAACTCCCCCGACGTGAAACGCTGGAACTTACCTTGAGGCCTGAGGTCACCTTTCGTTTGGCCGGAGCTGAACATGTAGTGCCGTGGGAGGAGTTTCTAGCAAGGTATTGCCAGCACGGTTTTCCGCTTTGAGAGAACACGCAGCCTCGGCCCACAACGACAATCCTGCCGTGCAGAGACGTCGGGCCGCTAGTGCTGTTCGGGCAGCTTTGAAGCCAAGCGCACGGCGCCTCCAAACGGGGAGAAAGCGTACTCTCCCATCCGCGTCCCACTTTCAAGCTGAATGACGCAGCATGTTTCTCGGAAGGTTCTGCCGAGCTATCTAGTACAAGGGAGAGAGTGCCTGCCTCTGCCGAGAAAGGTTTTGACGTGGGGATTGCTGGACGTGCGGAAGAGCGTTCCCCAGGCCGTGCCAAGTTTAGGCTTTGGTGATTCTGGATGTTCCCAAGGGTCCAGAATTGTCCCCGGGAAAGCTGTCCTTTTTCTCTTTCTCCGGCTGGAAGTAAACATCTGGCAACCGACTGCCGTAAGCAGGCGTCCTGGGGGAGCCCCCCCCCCCCCGGTTTCCTTTGGGACGCACATTGGTGTCTCACAGAAGAGCCCACATTCCCAATTGGGGGCACACCAGCGTGGAGTGTAAGGTTGTTTAGAACGGCGTACCTTGAGGCCGTGTGAAGGCCGTACAAACGAGAGCTTTCGAGCGAACAGGGCAGCGCTTCGCCATCGTCGTTGCACGTTCACGGAGCTTAATCAAACGAATGCATTTACTTCCTGTGGCTCAAACGCAAGAGAGGAGTTGGAAGGCATCCAGTGCCCTTTGACAGTTGTTACAACGAACGTGAGTGCACGGTGTCTCGTGAAATAAAGCCCTAGCACTGTTGAAGCCCTCCTTTAACGCATGCTTCTTCGCTCCTATGGCACTCTGACGGGGGAAATCTGGACTTTTGCTTGAGGCCGGGGTGGGGCGAGGGCACTCACAGTTCTTGTGCCGGCGAGCTCCCGAGCGCTCCTGCTGAAGCTCCCAGCAAGGAACTGAGAGCAGCAGGCCTCACACGCGTAAACTCAGACTTCTGCTGTCACGAGTAAACTCAGACTTCTTGTGGGAGGCCTTCCGGCAGCAAAGAGAAGGTGGGCGCGAGCAGTGTACTTCAGGCAGCTTAGGACCCGCCACTGTCTCGTTTACCACGGAGGGGAATAAGGTTTAGCCAGGGTCGCCCAGCTTCAAACCGGAGCTCCTATAGGGATCCTCAGCGGTTTCTGATTACCTCAAGGAAACACAACGGGAGGAACAGGGCCCTTCCGTGGAGGCCCGTTTGGGCACAGGGACCTCTGCGTGGGAGCTACTGGGTAAGTGTGGCAGTCCCTTAGGTAGGCCTCAGTGACCGAGGCTCTCTGGCTCACGCCTAGCTCTGTAAAGAAGTGTGGCAAACGTACGTACTGCTCCTCAGGCTGGGCGCACAGCCTAGCTTTCGCTTCTATGAGAGTGCTGTCCCGAGTCTCTTCCTGGAGCCAGTCGTCAGCACGGTGCCTTTTGGCACTGCAGTTCTCTTTCAGTCAAGGAGGCCGTTCGACTGGCAAAGGGAGTCTGCGCAGCACTGCTTTCGCGAGGCTCTTTGACGACTGGGGCACTCAAGCCAGGCAAGCCAGAGAGCAGTACGTTGCCCTTGCTCTGAATGTGAAGAGCTTCCTCCAGGGGCCTGTTTAGGCTAAGGTTCCTCTAGAAGCCAGGAGCCGCCGTTCCGGCACGGAGAGAAGTCACCCTGCGAAATTGGCGAACGAGCTCCTATCCTGTGTGCCCCCAGGAGCGTCGCAGAGTTAAGGCACTCCGTGGTGGAGTCTGGCCTCATGGAAACCACTGCACACCCAACTCCCCCGACGTGAAACGCTGGAACTTACCTTGAGGCCTGAGGTCACCTTTCGTTTGGCCGGAGCTGAACATGTAGTGCCGTGGGAGGAGTTTCTAGCAAGGTATTGCCAGCACGGTTTTCCGCTTTGAGAGAACACGCAGCCTCGGCCCACAACGACAATCCTGCCGTGCAGAGACGTCGGGCCGCTAGTGCTGTTCGGGCAGCTTTGAAGCCAAGCGCACGGCGCCTCCAAACGGGGAGAAAGCGTACTCTCCCATCCGCGTCCCACTTTCAAGCTGAATGACGCAGCATGTTTCTCGGAAGGTTCTGCCGAGCTATCTAGTACAAGGGAGAGAGTGCCTGCCTCTGCCGAGAAAGGTTTTGACGTGGGGATTGCTGGACGTGCGGAAGAGCGTTCCCCAGGCCGTGCCAAGTTTAGGCTTTGGTGATTCTGGATGTTCCCAAGGGTCCAGAATTGTCCCCGGGAAAGCTGTCCTTTTTCTCTTTCTCCGGCTGGAAGTAAACATCTGGCAACCGACTGCCGTAAGCAGGCGTCCTGGGGGAGCCCCCCCCCCCCCCCGGTTTCCTTTGGGACGCACATTGGTGTCTCACAGAAGAGCCCACATTCCCAATTGGGGGCACACCAGCGTGGAGTGTAAGGTTGTTTAGAACGGCGTACCTTGAGGCCGTGTGAAGGCCGTACAAACGAGAGCTTTCGAGCGAACAGGGCAGCGCTTCGCCATCGTCGTTGCACGTTCACGGAGCTTAATCAAACGAATGCATTTACTTCCTGTGGCTCAAACGCAAGAGAGGAGTTGGAAGGCATCCAGTGCCCTTTGACAGTTGTTACAACGAACGTGAGTGCACGGTGTCTCGTGAAATAAAGCCCTAGCACTGTTGAAGCCCTCCTTTAACGCATGCTTCTTCGCTCCTATGGCACTCTGACGGGGGAAATCTGGACTTTTGCTTGAGGCCGGGGTGGGGCGAGGGCACTCACAGTTCTTGTGCCGGCGAGCTCCCGAGCGCTCCTGCTGAAGCTCCCAGCAAGGAACTGAGAGCAGCAGGCCTCACACGCGTAAACTCAGACTTCTGCTGTCACGAGTAAACTCAGACTTCTTGTGGGAGGCCTTCCGGCAGCAAAGAGAAGGTGGGCGCGAGCAGTGTACTTCAGGCAGCTTAGGACCCGCCACTGTCTCGTTTACCACGGAGGGGAATAAGGTTTAGCCAGGGTCGCCCAGCTTCAAACCGGAGCTCCTATAGGGATCCTCAGCGGTTTCTGATTACCTCAAGGAAACACAACGGGAGGAACAGGGCCCTTCCGTGGAGGCCCGTTTGGGCACAGGGACCTCTGCGTGGGAGCTACTGGGTAAGTGTGGCAGTCCCTTAGGTAGGCCTCAGTGACCGAGGCTCTCTGGCTCACGCCTAGCTCTGTAAAGAAGTGTGGCAAACGTACGTACTGCTCCTCAGGCTGGGCGCACAGCCTAGCTTTCGCTTCTATGAGAGTGCTGTCCCGAGTCTCTTCCTGGAGCCAGTCGTCAGCACGGTGCCTTTTGGCACTGCAGTTCTCTTTCAGTCAAGGAGGCCGTTCGACTGGCAAAGGGAGTCTGCGCAGCACTGCTTTCGCGAGGCTCTTTGACGACTGGGGCACTCAAGCCAGGCAAGCCAGAGAGCAGTACGTTGCCCTTGCTCTGAATGTGAAGAGCTTCCTCCAGGGGCCTGTTTAGGCTAAGGTTCCTCTAGAAGCCAGGAGCCGCCGTTCCGGCACGGAGAGAAGTCACCCTGCGAAATTGGCGAACGAGCTCCTATCCTGTGTGCCCCCAGGAGCGTCGCAGAGTTAAGGCACTCCGTGGTGGAGTCTGGCCTCATGGAAACCACTGCACACCCAACTCCCCCGACGTGAAACGCTGGAACTTACCTTGAGGCCTGAGGTCACCTTTCGTTTGGCCGGAGCTGAACATGTAGTGCCGTGGGAGGAGTTTCTAGCAAGGTATTGCCAGCACGGTTTTCCGCTTTGAGAGAACACGCAGCCTCGGCCCACAACGACAATCCTGCCGTGCAGAGACGTCGGGCCGCTAGTGCTGTTCGGGCAGCTTTGAAGCCAAGCGCACGGCGCCTCCAAACGGGGAGAAAGCGTACTCTCCCATCCGCGTCCCACTTTCAAGCTGAATGACGCAGCATGTTTCTCGCAAGGTTCTGCCGAGCTATCTAGTACAAGGGAGAGAGTGCCTGCCTCTGCCGAGAAAGGTTTTGACGTGGGGATTGCTGGACGTGCGGAAGAGCGTTCCCCAGGCCGTGCCAAGTTTAGGCTTTGGTGATTCTGGATGTTCCCAAGGGTCCAGAATTGTCCCCGGGAAAGCTGTCCTTTTTCTCTTTCTCCGGCTGGAAGTAAACATCTGGCAACCGACTGCCGTAAGCAGGCGTCCTGGGGGAGCCCCCCCCCCCCCGGTTTCCTTTGGGACGCACATTGGTGTCTCACAGAAGAGCCCACATTCCCAATTGGGGGCACACCAGCGTGGAGTGTAAGGTTGTTTAGAACGGCGTACCTTGAGGCCGTGTGAAGGCCGTACAAACGAGAGCTTTCGAGCGAACAGGGCAGCGCTTCGCCATCGTCGTTGCACGTTCACGGAGCTTAATCAAACGAATGCATTTACTTCCTGTGGCTCAAACGCAAGAGAGGAGTTGGAAGGCATCCAGTGCCCTTTGACAGTTGTTACAACGAACGTGAGTGCACGGTGTCTCGTGAAATAAAGCCCTAGCACTGTTGAAGCCCTCCTTTAACGCATGCTTCTTCGCTCCTATGGCACTCTGACGGGGGAAATCTGGACTTTTGCTTGAGGCCGGGGTGGGGCGAGGGCACTCACAGTTCTTGTGCCGGCGAGCTCCCGAGCGCTCCTGCTGAAGCTCCCAGCAAGGAACTGAGAGCAGCAGGCCTCACACGCGTAAACTCAGACTTCTGCTGTCACGAGTAAACTCAGACTTCTTGTGGGAGGCCTTCCGGCAGCAAAGAGAAGGTGGGCGCGAGCAGTGTACTTCAGGCAGCTTAGGACCCGCCACTGTCTCGTTTACCACGGAGGGGAATAAGGTTTAGCCAGGGTCGCCCAGCTTCAAACCGGAGCTCCTATAGGGATCCTCAGCGGTTTCTGATTACCTCAAGGAAACACAACGGGAGGAACAGGGCCCTTCCGTGGAGGCCCGTTTGGGCACAGGGACCTCTGCGTGGGAGCTACTGGGTAAGTGTGGCAGTCCCTTAGGTAGGCCTCAGTGACCGAGGCTCTCTGGCTCACGCCTAGCTCTGTAAAGAAGTGTGGCAAACGTACGTACTGCTCCTCAGGCTGGGCGCACAGCCTAGCTTTCGCTTCTATGAGAGTGCTGTCCCGAGTCTCTTCCTGGAGCCAGTCGTCAGCACGGTGCCTTTTGGCACTGCAGTTCTCTTTCAGTCAAGGAGGCCGTTCGACTGGCAAAGGGAGTCTGCGCAGCACTGCTTTCGCGAGGCTCTTTGACGACTGGGGCACTCAAGCCAGGCAAGCCAGAGAGCAGTACGTTGCCCTTGCTCTGAATGTGAAGAGCTTCCTCCAGGGGCCTGTTTAGGCTAAGGTGCCTCTAGAAGCCAGGAGCCGCCGTTCCGGCACGGAGAGAAGTCACCCTGCGAAATTGGCGAACGAGCTCCTATCCTGTGTGCCCCCAGGAGCGTCGCAGAGTTAAGGCACTCCGTGGTGGAGTCTGGCCTCATGGAAACCACTGCACACCCAACTCCCCCGACGTGAAACGCTGGAACTTACCTTGAGGCCTGAGGTCACCTTTCGTTTGGCCGGAGCTGAACATGTAGTGCCGTGGGAGGAGTTTCTAGCAAGGTATTGCCAGCACGGTTTTCCGCTTTGAGAGAACACGCAGCCTCGGCCCACAACGACAATCCTGCCGTGCAGAGACGTCGGGCCGCTAGTGCTGTTCGGGCAGCTTTGAAGCCAAGCGCACGGCGCCTCCAAACGGGGAGAAAGCGTACTCTCCCATCCGCGTCCCACTTTCAAGCTGAATGACGCAGCATGTTTCTCGCAAGGTTCTGCCGAGCTATCTAGTACAAGGGAGAGAGTGCCTGCCTCTGCCGAGAAAGGTTTTGACGTGGGGATTGCTGGACGTGCGGAAGAGCGTTCCCCAGGCCGTGCCAAGTTTAGGCTTTGGTGATTCTGGATGTTCCCAAGGGTCCAGAATTGTCCCCGGGAAAGCTGTCCTTTTTCTCTTTCTCCGGCTGGAAGTAAACATCTGGCAACCGACTGCCGTAAGCAGGCGTCCTGGGGGAGCCCCCCCCCCCCCGGTTTCCTTTGGGACGCACATTGGTGTCTCACAGAAGAGCCCACATTCCCAATTGGGGGCACACCAGCGTGGAGTGTAAGGTTGTTTAGAACGGCGTACCTTGAGGCCGTGTGAAGGCCGTACAAACGAGAGCTTTCGAGCGAACAGGGCAGCGCTTCGCCATCGTCGTTGCACGTTCACGGAGCTTAATCAAACGAATGCATTTACTTCCTGTGGCTCAAACGCAAGAGAGGAGTTGGAAGGCATCCAGTGCCCTTTGACAGTTGTTACAACGAACGTGAGTGCACGGTGTCTCGTGAAATAAAGCCCTAGCACTGTTGAAGCCCTCCTTTAACGCATGCTTCTTCGCTCCTATGGCACTCTGACGGGGGAAATCTGGACTTTTGCTTGAGGCCGGGGTGGGGCGAGGGCACTCACAGTTCTTGTGCCGGCGAGCTCCCGAGCGCTCCTGCTGAAGCTCCCAGCAAGGAACTGAGAGCAGCAGGCCTCACACGCGTAAACTCAGACTTCTGCTGTCACGAGTAAACTCAGACTTCTTGTGGGAGGCCTTCCGGCAGCAAAGAGAAGGTGGGCGCGAGCAGTGTACTTCAGGCAGCTTAGGACCCGCCACTGTCTCGTTTACCACGGAGGGGAATAAGGTTTAGCCAGGGTCGCCCAGCTTCAAACCGGAGCTCCTATAGGGATCCTCAGCGGTTTCTGATTACCTCAAGGAAACACAACGGGAGGAACAGGGCCCTTCCGTGGAGGCCCGTTTGGGCACAGGGACCTCTGCGTGGGAGCTACTGGGTAAGTGTGGCAGTCCCTTAGGTAGGCCTCAGTGACCGAGGCTCTCTGGCTCACGCCTAGCTCTGTAAAGAAGTGTGGCAAACGTACGTACTGCTCCTCAGGCTGGGCGCACAGCCTAGCTTTCGCTTCTATGAGAGTGCTGTCCCGAGTCTCTTCCTGGAGCCAGTCGTCAGCACGGTGCCTTTTGGCACTGCAGTTCTCTTTCAGTCAAGGAGGCCGTTCGACTGGCAAAGGGAGTCTGCGCAGCACTGCTTTCGCGAGGCTCTTTGACGACTGGGGCACTCAAGCCAGGCAAGCCAGAGAGCAGTACGTTGCCCTTGCTCTGAATGTGAAGAGCTTCCTCCAGGGGCCTGTTTAGGCTAAGGTGCCTCTAGAAGCCAGGAGCCGCCGTTCCGGCACGGAGAGAAGTCACCCTGCGAAATTGGCGAACGAGCTCCTATCCTGTGTGCCCCCAGGAGCGTCGCAGAGTTAAGGCACTCCGTGGTGGAGTCTGGCCTCATGGAAACCACTGCACACCCAACTCCCCCGACGTGAAACGCTGGAACTTACCTTGAGGCCTGAGGTCACCTTTCGTTTGGCCGGAGCTGAACATGTAGTGCCGTGGGAGGAGTTTCTAGCAAGGTATTGCCAGCACGGTTTTCCGCTTTGAGAGAACACGCAGCCTCGGCCCACAACGACAATCCTGCCGTGCAGAGACGTCGGGCCGCTAGTGCTGTTCGGGCAGCTTTGAAGCCAAGCGCACGGCGCCTCCAAACGGGGAGAAAGCGTACTCTCCCATCCGCGTCCCACTTTCAAGCTGAATGACGCAGCATGTTTCTCGCAAGGTTCTGCCGAGCTATCTAGTACAAGGGAGAGAGTGCCTGCCTCTGCCGAGAAAGGTTTTGACGTGGGGATTGCTGGACGTGCGGAAGAGCGTTCCCCAGGCCGTGCCAAGTTTAGGCTTTGGTGATTCTGGATGTTCCCAAGGGTCCAGAATTGTCCCCGGGAAAGCTGTCCTTTTTCTCTTTCTCCGGCTGGAAGTAAACATCTGGCAACCGACTGCCGTAAGCAGGCGTCCTGGGGGAGCCCCCCCCCCCCCGGTTTCCTTTGGGACGCACATTGGTGTCTCACAGAAGAGCCCACATTCCCAATTGGGGGCACACCAGCGTGGAGTGTAAGGTTGTTTAGAACGGCGTACCTTGAGGCCGTGTGAAGGCCGTACAAACGAGAGCTTTCGAGCGAACAGGGCAGCGCTTCGCCATCGTCGTTGCACGTTCACGGAGCTTAATCAAACGAATGCATTTACTTCCTGTGGCTCAAACGCAAGAGAGGAGTTGGAAGGCATCCAGTGCCCTTTGACAGTTGTTACAACGAACGTGAGTGCACGGTGTCTCGTGAAATAAAGCCCTAGCACTGTTGAAGCCCTCCTTTAACGCATGCTTCTTCGCTCCTATGGCACTCTGACGGGGGAAATCTGGACTTTTGCTTGAGGCCGGGGTGGGGCGAGGGCACTCACAGTTCTTGTGCCGGCGAGCTCCCGAGCGCTCCTGCTGAAGCTCCCAGCAAGGAACTGAGAGCAGCAGGCCTCACACGCGTAAACTCAGACTTCTGCTGTCACGAGTAAACTCAGACTTCTTGTGGGAGGCCTTCCGGCAGCAAAGAGAAGGTGGGCGCGAGCAGTGTACTTCAGGCAGCTTAGGACCCGCCACTGTCTCGTTTACCACGGAGGGGAATAAGGTTTAGCCAGGGTCGCCCAGCTTCAAACCGGAGCTCCTATAGGGATCCTCAGCGGTTTCTGATTACCTCAAGGAAACACAACGGGAGGAACAGGGCCCTTCCGTGGAGGCCCGTTTGGGCACAGGGACCTCTGCGTGGGAGCTACTGGGTAAGTGTGGCAGTCCCTTAGGTAGGCCTCAGTGACCGAGGCTCTCTGGCTCACGCCTAGCTCTGTAAAGAAGTGTGGCAAACGTACGTACTGCTCCTCAGGCTGGGCGCACAGCCTAGCTTTCGCTTCTATGAGAGTGCTGTCCCGAGTCTCTTCCTGGAGCCAGTCGTCAGCACGGTGCCTTTTGGCACTGCAGTTCTCTTTCAGTCAAGGAGGCCGTTCGACTGGCAAAGGGAGTCTGCGCAGCACTGCTTTCGCGAGGCTCTTTGACGACTGGGGCACTCAAGCCAGGCAAGCCAGAGAGCAGTACGTTGCCCTTGCTCTGAATGTGAAGAGCTTCCTCCAGGGGCCTGTTTAGGCTAAGGTGCCTCTAGAAGCCAGGAGCCGCCGTTCCGGCACGGAGAGAAGTCACCCTGCGAAATTGGCGAACGAGCTCCTATCCTGTGTGCCCCCAGGAGCGTCGCAGAGTTAAGGCACTCCGTGGTGGAGTCTGGCCTCATGGAAACCACTGCACACCCAACTCCCCCGACGTGAAACGCTGGAACTTACCTTGAGGCCTGAGGTCACCTTTCGTTTGGCCGGAGCTGAACATGTAGTGCCGTGGGAGGAGTTTCTAGCAAGGTATTGCCAGCACGGTTTTCCGCTTTGAGAGAACACGCAGCCTCGGCCCACAACGACAATCCTGCCGTGCAGAGACGTCGGGCCGCTAGTGCTGTTCGGGCAGCTTTGAAGCCAAGCGCACGGCGCCTCCAAACGGGGAGAAAGCGTACTCTCCCATCCGCGTCCCACTTTCAAGCTGAATGACGCAGCATGTTTCTCGCAAGGTTCTGCCGAGCTATCTAGTACAAGGGAGAGAGTGCCTGCCTCTGCCGAGAAAGGTTTTGACGTGGGGATTGCTGGACGTGCGGAAGAGCGTTCCCCAGGCCGTGCCAAGTTTAGGCTTTGGTGATTCTGGATGTTCCCAAGGGTCCAGAATTGTCCCCGGGAAAGCTGTCCTTTTTCTCTTTCTCCGGCTGGAAGTAAACATCTGGCAACCGACTGCCGTAAGCAGGCGTCCTGGGGGAGCCCCCCCCCCCCCGGTTTCCTTTGGGACGCACATTGGTGTCTCACAGAAGAGCCCACATTCCCAATTGGGGGCACACCAGCGTGGAGTGTAAGGTTGTTTAGAACGGCGTACCTTGAGGCCGTGTGAAGGCCGTACAAACGAGAGCTTTCGAGCGAACAGGGCAGCGCTTCGCCATCGTCGTTGCACGTTCACGGAGCTTAATCAAACGAATGCATTTACTTCCTGTGGCTCAAACGCAAGAGAGGAGTTGGAAGGCATCCAGTGCCCTTTGACAGTTGTTACAACGAACGTGAGTGCACGGTGTCTCGTGAAATAAAGCCCTAGCACTGTTGAAGCCCTCCTTTAACGCATGCTTCTTCGCTCCTATGGCACTCTGACGGGGGAAATCTGGACTTTTGCTTGAGGCCGGGGTGGGGCGAGGGCACTCACAGTTCTTGTGCCGGCGAGCTCCCGAGCGCTCCTGCTGAAGCTCCCAGCAAGGAACTGAGAGCAGCAGGCCTCACACGCGTAAACTCAGACTTCTGCTGTCACGAGTAAACTCAGACTTCTTGTGGGAGGCCTTCCGGCAGCAAAGAGAAGGTGGGCGCGAGCAGTGTACTTCAGGCAGCTTAGGACCCGCCACTGTCTCGTTTACCACGGAGGGGAATAAGGTTTAGCCAGGGTCGCCCAGCTTCAAACCGGAGCTCCTATAGGGATCCTCAGCGGTTTCTGATTACCTCAAGGAAACACAACGGGAGGAACAGGGCCCTTCCGTGGAGGCCCGTTTGGGCACAGGGACCTCTGCGTGGGAGCTACTGGGTAAGTGTGGCAGTCCCTTAGGTAGGCCTCAGTGACCGAGGCTCTCTGGCTCACGCCTAGCTCTGTAAAGAAGTGTGGCAAACGTACGTACTGCTCCTCAGGCTGGGCGCACAGCCTAGCTTTCGCTTCTATGAGAGTGCTGTCCCGAGTCTCTTCCTGGAGCCAGTCGTCAGCACGGTGCCTTTTGGCACTGCAGTTCTCTTTCAGTCAAGGAGGCCGTTCGACTGGCAAAGGGAGTCTGCGCAGCACTGCTTTCGCGAGGCTCTTTGACGACTGGGGCACTCAAGCCAGGCAAGCCAGAGAGCAGTACGTTGCCCTTGCTCTGAATGTGAAGAGCTTCCTCCAGGGGCCTGTTTAGGCTAAGGTGCCTCTAGAAGCCAGGAGCCGCCGTTCCGGCACGGAGAGAAGTCACCCTGCGAAATTGGCGAACGAGCTCCTATCCTGTGTGCCCCCAGGAGCGTCGCAGAGTTAAGGCACTCCGTGGTGGAGTCTGGCCTCATGGAAACCACTGCACACCCAACTCCCCCGACGTGAAACGCTGGAACTTACCTTGAGGCCTGAGGTCACCTTTCGTTTGGCCGGAGCTGAACATGTAGTGCCGTGGGAGGAGTTTCTAGCAAGGTATTGCCAGCACGGTTTTCCGCTTTGAGAGAACACGCAGCCTCGGCCCACAACGACAATCCTGCCGTGCAGAGACGTCGGGCCGCTAGTGCTGTTCGGGCAGCTTTGAAGCCAAGCGCACGGCGCCTCCAAACGGGGAGAAAGCGTACTCTCCCATCCGCGTCCCACTTTCAAGCTGAATGACGCAGCATGTTTCTCGCAAGGTTCTGCCGAGCTATCTAGTACAAGGGAGAGAGTGCCTGCCTCTGCCGAGAAAGGTTTTGACGTGGGGATTGCTGGACGTGCGGAAGAGCGTTCCCCAGGCCGTGCCAAGTTTAGGCTTTGGTGATTCTGGATGTTCCCAAGGGTCCAGAATTGTCCCCGGGAAAGCTGTCCTTTTTCTCTTTCTCCGGCTGGAAGTAAACATCTGGCAACCGACTGCCGTAAGCAGGCGTCCTGGGGGAGCCCCCCCCCCCCCGGTTTCCTTTGGGACGCACATTGGTGTCTCACAGAAGAGCCCACATTCCCAATTGGGGGCACACCAGCGTGGAGTGTAAGGTTGTTTAGAACGGCGTACCTTGAGGCCGTGTGAAGGCCGTACAAACGAGAGCTTTCGAGCGAACAGGGCAGCGCTTCGCCATCGTCGTTGCACGTTCACGGAGCTTAATCAAACGAATGCATTTACTTCCTGTGGCTCAAACGCAAGAGAGGAGTTGGAAGGCATCCAGTGCCCTTTGACAGTTGTTACAACGAACGTGAGTGCACGGTGTCTCGTGAAATAAAGCCCTAGCACTGTTGAAGCCCTCCTTTAACGCATGCTTCTTCGCTCCTATGGCACTCTGACGGGGGAAATCTGGACTTTTGCTTGAGGCCGGGGTGGGGCGAGGGCACTCACAGTTCTTGTGCCGGCGAGCTCCCGAGCGCTCCTGCTGAAGCTCCCAGCAAGGAACTGAGAGCAGCAGGCCTCACACGCGTAAACTCAGACTTCTGCTGTCACGAGTAAACTCAGACTTCTTGTGGGAGGCCTTCCGGCAGCAAAGAGAAGGTGGGCGCGAGCAGTGTACTTCAGGCAGCTTAGGACCCGCCACTGTCTCGTTTACCACGGAGGGGAATAAGGTTTAGCCAGGGTCGCCCAGCTTCAAACCGGAGCTCCTATAGGGATCCTCAGCGGTTTCTGATTACCTCAAGGAAACACAACGGGAGGAACAGGGCCCTTCCGTGGAGGCCCGTTTGGGCACAGGGACCTCTGCGTGGGAGCTACTGGGTAAGTGTGGCAGTCCCTTAGGTAGGCCTCAGTGACCGAGGCTCTCTGGCTCACGCCTAGCTCTGTAAAGAAGTGTGGCAAACGTACGTACTGCTCCTCAGGCTGGGCGCACAGCCTAGCTTTCGCTTCTATGAGAGTGCTGTCCCGAGTCTCTTCCTGGAGCCAGTCGTCAGCACGGTGCCTTTTGGCACTGCAGTTCTCTTTCAGTCAAGGAGGCCGTTCGACTGGCAAAGGGAGTCTGCGCAGCACTGCTTTCGCGAGGCTCTTTGACGACTGGGGCACTCAAGCCAGGCAAGCCAGAGAGCAGTACGTTGCCCTTGCTCTGAATGTGAAGAGCTTCCTCCAGGGGCCTGTTTAGGCTAAGGTGCCTCTAGAAGCCAGGAGCCGCCGTTCCGGCACGGAGAGAAGTCACCCTGCGAAATTGGCGAACGAGCTCCTATCCTGTGTGCCCCCAGGAGCGTCGCAGAGTTAAGGCACTCCGTGGTGGAGTCTGGCCTCATGGAAACCACTGCACACCCAACTCCCCCGACGTGAAACGCTGGAACTTACCTTGAGGCCTGAGGTCACCTTTCGTTTGGCCGGAGCTGAACATGTAGTGCCGTGGGAGGAGTTTCTAGCAAGGTATTGCCAGCACGGTTTTCCGCTTTGAGAGAACACGCAGCCTCGGCCCACAACGACAATCCTGCCGTGCAGAGACGTCGGGCCGCTAGTGCTGTTCGGGCAGCTTTGAAGCCAAGCGCACGGCGCCTCCAAACGGGGAGAAAGCGTACTCTCCCATCCGCGTCCCACTTTCAAGCTGAATGACGCAGCATGTTTCTCGCAAGGTTCTGCCGAGCTATCTAGTACAAGGGAGAGAGTGCCTGCCTCTGCCGAGAAAGGTTTTGACGTGGGGATTGCTGGACGTGCGGAAGAGCGTTCCCCAGGCCGTGCCAAGTTTAGGCTTTGGTGATTCTGGATGTTCCCAAGGGTCCAGAATTGTCCCCGGGAAAGCTGTCCTTTTTCTCTTTCTCCGGCTGGAAGTAAACATCTGGCAACCGACTGCCGTAAGCAGGCGTCCTGGGGGAGCCCCCCCCCCCCCGGTTTCCTTTGGGACGCACATTGGTGTCTCACAGAAGAGCCCACATTCCCAATTGGGGGCACACCAGCGTGGAGTGTAAGGTTGTTTAGAACGGCGTACCTTGAGGCCGTGTGAAGGCCGTACAAACGAGAGCTTTCGAGCGAACAGGGCAGCGCTTCGCCATCGTCGTTGCACGTTCACGGAGCTTAATCAAACGAATGCATTTACTTCCTGTGGCTCAAACGCAAGAGAGGAGTTGGAAGGCATCCAGTGCCCTTTGACAGTTGTTACAACGAACGTGAGTGCACGGTGTCTCGTGAAATAAAGCCCTAGCACTGTTGAAGCCCTCCTTTAACGCATGCTTCTTCGCTCCTATGGCACTCTGACGGGGGAAATCTGGACTTTTGCTTGAGGCCGGGGTGGGGCGAGGGCACTCACAGTTCTTGTGCCGGCGAGCTCCCGAGCGCTCCTGCTGAAGCTCCCAGCAAGGAACTGAGAGCAGCAGGCCTCACACGCGTAAACTCAGACTTCTGCTGTCACGAGTAAACTCAGACTTCTTGTGGGAGGCCTTCCGGCAGCAAAGAGAAGGTGGGCGCGAGCAGTGTACTTCAGGCAGCTTAGGACCCGCCACTGTCTCGTTTACCACGGAGGGGAATAAGGTTTAGCCAGGGTCGCCCAGCTTCAAACCGGAGCTCCTATAGGGATCCTCAGCGGTTTCTGATTACCTCAAGGAAACACAACGGGAGGAACAGGGCCCTTCCGTGGAGGCCCGTTTGGGCACAGGGACCTCTGCGTGGGAGCTACTGGGTAAGTGTGGCAGTCCCTTAGGTAGGCCTCAGTGACCGAGGCTCTCTGGCTCACGCCTAGCTCTGTAAAGAAGTGTGGCAAACGTACGTACTGCTCCTCAGGCTGGGCGCACAGCCTAGCTTTCGCTTCTATGAGAGTGCTGTCCCGAGTCTCTTCCTGGAGCCAGTCGTCAGCACGGTGCCTTTTGGCACTGCAGTTCTCTTTCAGTCAAGGAGGCCGTTCGACTGGCAAAGGGAGTCTGCGCAGCACTGCTTTCGCGAGGCTCTTTGACGACTGGGGCACTCAAGCCAGGCAAGCCAGAGAGCAGTACGTTGCCCTTGCTCTGAATGTGAAGAGCTTCCTCCAGGGGCCTGTTTAGGCTAAGGTGCCTCTAGAAGCCAGGAGCCGCCGTTCCGGCACGGAGAGAAGTCACCCTGCGAAATTGGCGAACGAGCTCCTATCCTGTGTGCCCCCAGGAGCGTCGCAGAGTTAAGGCACTCCGTGGTGGAGTCTGGCCTCATGGAAACCACTGCACACCCAACTCCCCCGACGTGAAACGCTGGAACTTACCTTGAGGCCTGAGGTCACCTTTCGTTTGGCCGGAGCTGAACATGTAGTGCCGTGGGAGGAGTTTCTAGCAAGGTATTGCCAGCACGGTTTTCCGCTTTGAGAGAACACGCAGCCTCGGCCCACAACGACAATCCTGCCGTGCAGAGACGTCGGGCCGCTAGTGCTGTTCGGGCAGCTTTGAAGCCAAGCGCACGGCGCCTCCAAACGGGGAGAAAGCGTACTCTCCCATCCGCGTCCCACTTTCAAGCTGAATGACGCAGCATGTTTCTCGGAAGGTTCTGCCGAGCTATCTAGTACAAGGGAGAGAGTGCCTGCCTCTGCCGAGAAAGGTTTTGACGTGGGGATTGCTGGACGTGCGGAAGAGCGTTCCCCAGGCCGTGCCAAGTTTAGGCTTTGGTGATTCTGGATGTTCCCAAGGGTCCAGAATTGTCCCCGGGAAAGCTGTCCTTTTTCTCTTTCTCCGGCTGGAAGTAAACATCTGGCAACCGACTGCCGTAAGCAGGCGTCCTGGGGGAGCCCCCCCCCCCCCGGTTTCCTTTGGGACGCACATTGGTGTCTCACAGAAGAGCCCACATTCCCAATTGGGGGCACACCAGCGTGGAGTGTAAGGTTGTTTAGAACGGCGTACCTTGAGGCCGTGTGAAGGCCGTACAAACGAGAGCTTTCGAGCGAACAGGGCAGCGCTTCGCCATCGTCGTTGCACGTTCACGGAGCTTAATCAAACGAATGCATTTACTTCCTGTGGCTCAAACGCAAGAGAGGAGTTGGAAGGCATCCAGTGCCCTTTGACAGTTGTTACAACGAACGTGAGTGCACGGTGTCTCGTGAAATAAAGCCCTAGCACTGTTGAAGCCCTCCTTTAACGCATGCTTCTTCGCTCCTATGGCACTCTGACGGGGGAAATCTGGACTTTTGCTTGAGGCCGGGGTGGGGCGAGGGCACTCACAGTTCTTGTGCCGGCGAGCTCCCGAGCGCTCCTGCTGAAGCTCCCAGCAAGGAACTGAGAGCAGCAGGCCTCACACGCGTAAACTCAGACTTCTGCTGTCACGAGTAAACTCAGACTTCTTGTGGGAGGCCTTCCGGCAGCAAAGAGAAGGTGGGCGCGAGCAGTGTACTTCAGGCAGCTTAGGACCCGCCACTGTCTCGTTTACCACGGAGGGGAATAAGGTTTAGCCAGGGTCGCCCAGCTTCAAACCGGAGCTCCTATAGGGATCCTCAGCGGTTTCTGATTACCTCAAGGAAACACAACGGGAGGAACAGGGCCCTTCCGTGGAGGCCCGTTTGGGCACAGGGACCTCTGCGTGGGAGCTACTGGGTAAGTGTGGCAGTCCCTTAGGTAGGCCTCAGTGACCGAGGCTCTCTGGCTCACGCCTAGCTCTGTAAAGAAGTGTGGCAAACGTACGTACTGCTCCTCAGGCTGGGCGCACAGCCTAGCTTTCGCTTCTATGAGAGTGCTGTCCCGAGTCTCTTCCTGGAGCCAGTCGTCAGCACGGTGCCTTTTGGCACTGCAGTTCTCTTTCAGTCAAGGAGGCCGTTCGACTGGCAAAGGGAGTCTGCGCAGCACTGCTTTCGCGAGGCTCTTTGACGACTGGGGCACTCAAGCCAGGCAAGCCAGAGAGCAGTACGTTGCCCTTGCTCTGAATGTGAAGAGCTTCCTCCAGGGGCCTGTTTAGGCTAAGGTGCCTCTAGAAGCCAGGAGCCGCCGTTCCGGCACGGAGAGAAGTCACCCTGCGAAATTGGCGAACGAGCTCCTATCCTGTGTGCCCCCAGGAGCGTCGCAGAGTTAAGGCACTCCGTGGTGGAGTCTGGCCTCATGGAAACCACTGCACACCCAACTCCCCCGACGTGAAACGCTGGAACGTACCTTGAGGCCTGAGGTCACCTTTCGTTTGGCCGGAGCTGAACATGTAGTGCCGTGGGAGGAGTTTCTAGCAAGGTATTGCCAGCACGGTTTTCCGCTTTGAGAGAACACGCAGCCTCGGCCCACAACGACAATCCTGCCGTGCAGAGACGTCGGGCCGCTAGTGCTGTTCGGGCAGCTTTGAAGCCAAGCGCACGGCGCCTCCAAACGGGGAGAAAGCGTACTCTCCCATCCGCGTCCCACTTTCAAGCTGAATGACGCAGCATGTTTCTCGCAAGGTTCTGCCGAGCTATCTAGTACAAGGGAGAGAGTGCCTGCCTCTGCCGAGAAAGGTTTTGACGTGGGGATTGCTGGACGTGCGGAAGAGCGTTCCCCAGGCCGTGCCAAGTTTAGGCTTTGGTGATTCTGGATGTTCCCAAGGGTCCAGAATTGTCCCCGGGAAAGCTGTCCTTTTTCTCTTTCTCCGGCTGGAAGTAAACATCTGGCAACCGACTGCCGTAAGCAGGCGTCCTGGGGGAGCCCCCCCCCCCCCGGTTTCCTTTGGGACGCACATTGGTGTCTCACAGAAGAGCCCACATTCCCAATTGGGGGCACACCAGCGTGGAGTGTAAGGTTGTTTAGAACGGCGTACCTTGAGGCCGTGTGAAGGCCGTACAAACGAGAGCTTTCGAGCGAACAGGGCAGCGCTTCGCCATCGTCGTTGCACGTTCACGGAGCTTAATCAAACGAATGCATTTACTTCCTGTGGCTCAAACGCAAGAGAGGAGTTGGAAGGCATCCAGTGCCCTTTGACAGTTGTTACAACGAACGTGAGTGCACGGTGTCTCGTGAAATAAAGCCCTAGCACTGTTGAAGCCCTCCTTTAACGCATGCTTCTTCGCTCCTATGGCACTCTGACGGGGGAAATCTGGACTTTTGCTTGAGGCCGGGGTGGGGCGAGGGCACTCACAGTTCTTGTGCCGGCGAGCTCCCGAGCGCTCCTGCTGAAGCTCCCAGCAAGGAACTGAGAGCAGCAGGCCTCACACGCGTAAACTCAGACTTCTGCTGTCACGAGTAAACTCAGACTTCTTGTGGGAGGCCTTCCGGCAGCAAAGAGAAGGTGGGCGCGAGCAGTGTACTTCAGGCAGCTTAGGACCCGCCACTGTCTCGTTTACCACGGAGGGGAATAAGGTTTAGCCAGGGTCGCCCAGCTTCAAACCGGAGCTCCTATAGGGATCCTCAGCGGTTTCTGATTACCTCAAGGAAACACAACGGGAGGAACAGGGCCCTTCCGTGGAGGCCCGTTTGGGCACAGGGACCTCTGCGTGGGAGCTACTGGGTAAGTGTGGCAGTCCCTTAGGTAGGCCTCAGTGACCGAGGCTCTCTGGCTCACGCCTAGCTCTGTAAAGAAGTGTGGCAAACGTACGTACTGCTCCTCAGGCTGGGCGCACAGCCTAGCTTTCGCTTCTATGAGAGTGCTGTCCCGAGTCTCTTCCTGGAGCCAGTCGTCAGCACGGTGCCTTTTGGCACTGCAGTTCTCTTTCAGTCAAGGAGGCCGTTCGACTGGCAAAGGGAGTCTGCGCAGCACTGCTTTCGCGAGGCTCTTTGACGACTGGGGCACTCAAGCCAGGCAAGCCAGAGAGCAGTACGTTGCCCTTGCTCTGAATGTGAAGAGCTTCCTCCAGGGGCCTGTTTAGGCTAAGGTGCCTCTAGAAGCCAGGAGCCGCCGTTCCGGCACGGAGAGAAGTCACCCTGCGAAATTGGCGAACGAGCTCCTATCCTGTGTGCCCCCAGGAGCGTCGCAGAGTTAAGGCACTCCGTGGTGGAGTCTGGCCTCATGGAAACCACTGCACACCCAACTCCCCCGACGTGAAACGCTGGAACTTACCTTGAGGCCTGAGGTCACCTTTCGTTTGGCCGGAGCTGAACATGTAGTGCCGTGGGAGGAGTTTCTAGCAAGGTATTGCCAGCACGGTTTTCCGCTTTGAGAGAACACGCAGCCTCGGCCCACAACGACAATCCTGCCGTGCAGAGACGTCGGGCCGCTAGTGCTGTTCGGGCAGCTTTGAAGCCAAGCGCACGGCGCCTCCAAACGGGGAGAAAGCGTACTCTCCCATCCGCGTCCCACTTTCAAGCTGAATGACGCAGCATGTTTCTCGCAAGGTTCTGCCGAGCTATCTAGTACAAGGGAGAGAGTGCCTGCCTCTGCCGAGAAAGGTTTTGACGTGGGGATTGCTGGACGTGCGGAAGAGCGTTCCCCAGGCCGTGCCAAGTTTAGGCTTTGGTGATTCTGGATGTTCCCAAGGGTCCAGAATTGTCCCCGGGAAAGCTGTCCTTTTTCTCTTTCTCCGGCTGGAAGTAAACATCTGGCAACCGACTGCCGTAAGCAGGCGTCCTGGGGGAGCCCCCCCCCCCCCGGTTTCCTTTGGGACGCACATTGGTGTCTCACAGAAGAGCCCACATTCCCAATTGGGGGCACACCAGCGTGGAGTGTAAGGTTGTTTAGAACGGCGTACCTTGAGGCCGTGTGAAGGCCGTACAAACGAGAGCTTTCGAGCGAACAGGGCAGCGCTTCGCCATCGTCGTTGCACGTTCACGGAGCTTAATCAAACGAATGCATTTACTTCCTGTGGCTCAAACGCAAGAGAGGAGTTGGAAGGCATCCAGTGCCCTTTGACAGTTGTTACAACGAACGTGAGTGCACGGTGTCTCGTGAAATAAAGCCCTAGCACTGTTGAAGCCCTCCTTTAACGCATGCTTCTTCGCTCCTATGGCACTCTGACGGGGGAAATCTGGACTTTTGCTTGAGGCCGGGGTGGGGCGAGGGCACTCACAGTTCTTGTGCCGGCGAGCTCCCGAGCGCTCCTGCTGAAGCTCCCAGCAAGGAACTGAGAGCAGCAGGCCTCACACGCGTAAACTCAGACTTCTGCTGTCACGAGTAAACTCAGACTTCTTGTGGGAGGCCTTCCGGCAGCAAAGAGAAGGTGGGCGCGAGCAGTGTACTTCAGGCAGCTTAGGACCCGCCACTGTCTCGTTTACCACGGAGGGGAATAAGGTTTAGCCAGGGTCGCCCAGCTTCAAACCGGAGCTCCTATAGGGATCCTCAGCGGTTTCTGATTACCTCAAGGAAACACAACGGGAGGAACAGGGCCCTTCCGTGGAGGCCCGTTTGGGCACAGGGACCTCTGCGTGGGAGCTACTGGGTAAGTGTGGCAGTCCCTTAGGTAGGCCTCAGTGACCGAGGCTCTCTGGCTCACGCCTAGCTCTGTAAAGAAGTGTGGCAAACGTACGTACTGCTCCTCAGGCTGGGCGCACAGCCTAGCTTTCGCTTCTATGAGAGTGCTGTCCCGAGTCTCTTCCTGGAGCCAGTCGTCAGCACGGTGCCTTTTGGCACTGCAGTTCTCTTTCAGTCAAGGAGGCCGTTCGACTGGCAAAGGGAGTCTGCGCAGCACTGCTTTCGCGAGGCTCTTTGACGACTGGGGCACTCAAGCCAGGCAAGCCAGAGAGCAGACGTTGCCCTTGCTCTGAATGTGAAGAGCTTCCTCCAGGGGCCTGTTTAGGCTAAGGTGCCTCTAGAAGCCAGGAGCCGCCGTTCCGGCACGGAGAGAAGTCACCCTGCGAAATTGGCGAACGAGCTCCTATCCTGTGTGCCCCCAGGAGCGTCGCAGAGTTAAGGCACTCCGTGGTGGAGTCTGGCCTCATGGAAACCACTGCACACCCAACTCCCCCGACGTGAAACGCTGGAACTTACCTTGAGGCCTGAGGTCACCTTTCGTTTGGCCGGAGCTGAACATGTAGTGCCGTGGGAGGAGTTTCTAGCAAGGTATTGCCAGCACGGTTTTCCGCTTTGAGAGAACACGCAGCCTCGGCCCACAACGACAATCCTGCCGTGCAGAGACGTCGGGCCGCTAGTGCTGTTCGGGCAGCTTTGAAGCCAAGCGCACGGCGCCTCCAAACGGGGAGAAAGCGTACTCTCCCATCCGCGTCCCACTTTCAAGCTGAATGACGCAGCATGTTTCTCGGAAGGTTCTGCCGAGCTATCTAGTACAAGGGAGAGAGTGCCTGCCTCTGCCGAGAAAGGTTTTGACGTGGGGATTGCTGGACGTGCGGAAGAGCGTTCCCCAGGCCGTGCCAAGTTTAGGCTTTGGTGATTCTGGATGTTCCCAAGGGTCCAGAATTGTCCCCGGGAAAGCTGTCCTTTTTCTCTTTCTCCGGCTGGAAGTAAACATCTGGCAACCGACTGCCGTAAGCAGGCGTCCTGGGGGAGCCCCCCCCCCCCCGGTTTCCTTTGGGACGCACATTGGTGTCTCACAGAAGAGCCCACATTCCCAATTGGGGGCACACCAGCGTGGAGTGTAAGGTTGTTTAGAACGGCGTACCTTGAGGCCGTGTGAAGGCCGTACAAACGAGAGCTTTCGAGCGAACAGGGCAGCGCTTCGCCATCGTCGTTGCACGTTCACGGAGCTTAATCAAACGAATGCATTTACTTCCTGTGGCTCAAACGCAAGAGAGGAGTTGGAAGGCATCCAGTGCCCTTTGACAGTTGTTACAACGAACGTGAGTGCACGGTGTCTCGTGAAATAAAGCCCTAGCACTGTTGAAGCCCTCCTTTAACGCATGCTTCTTCGCTCCTATGGCACTCTGACGGGGGAAATCTGGACTTTTGCTTGAGGCCGGGGTGGGGCGAGGGCACTCACAGTTCTTGTGCCGGCGAGCTCCCGAGCGCTCCTGCTGAAGCTCCCAGCAAGGAACTGAGAGCAGCAGGCCTCACACGCGTAAACTCAGACTTCTGCTGTCACGAGTAAACTCAGACTTCTTGTGGGAGGCCTTCCGGCAGCAAAGAGAAGGTGGGCGCGAGCAGTGTACTTCAGGCAGCTTAGGACCCGCCACTGTCTCGTTTACCACGGAGGGGAATAAGGTTTAGCCAGGGTCGCCCAGCTTCAAACCGGAGCTCCTATAGGGATCCTCAGCGGTTTCTGATTACCTCAAGGAAACACAACGGGAGGAACAGGGCCCTTCCGTGGAGGCCCGTTTGGGCACAGGGACCTCTGCGTGGGAGCTACTGGGTAAGTGTGGCAGTCCCTTAGGTAGGCCTCAGTGACCGAGGCTCTCTGGCTCACGCCTAGCTCTGTAAAGAAGTGTGGCAAACGTACGTACTGCTCCTCAGGCTGGGCGCACAGCCTAGCTTTCGCTTCTATGAGAGTGCTGTCCCGAGTCTCTTCCTGGAGCCAGTCGTCAGCACGGTGCCTTTTGGCACTGCAGTTCTCTTTCAGTCAAGGAGGCCGTTCGACTGGCAAAGGGAGTCTGCGCAGCACTGCTTTCGCGAGGCTCTTTGACGACTGGGGCACTCAAGCCAGGCAAGCCAGAGAGCAGTACGTTGCCCTTGCTCTGAATGTGAAGAGCTTCCTCCAGGGGCCTGTTTAGGCTAAGGTGCCTCTAGAAGCCAGGAGCCGCCGTTCCGGCACGGAGAGAAGTCACCCTGCGAAATTGGCGAACGAGCTCCTATCCTGTGTGCCCCCAGGAGCGTCGCAGAGTTAAGGCACTCCGTGGTGGAGTCTGGCCTCATGGAAACCACTGCACACCCAACTCCCCCGACGTGAAACGCTGGAACTTACCTTGAGGCCTGAGGTCACCTTTCGTTTGGCCGGAGCTGAACATGTAGTGCCGTGGGAGGAGTTTCTAGCAAGGTATTGCCAGCACGGTTTTCCGCTTTGAGAGAACACGCAGCCTCGGCCCACAACGACAATCCTGCCGTGCAGAGACGTCGGGCCGCTAGTGCTGTTCGGGCAGCTTTGAAGCCAAGCGCACGGCGCCTCCAAACGGGGAGAAAGCGTACTCTCCCATCCGCGTCCCACTTTCAAGCTGAATGACGCAGCATGTTTCTCGCAAGGTTCTGCCGAGCTATCTAGTACAAGGGAGAGAGTGCCTGCCTCTGCCGAGAAAGGTTTTGACGTGGGGATTGCTGGACGTGCGGAAGAGCGTTCCCCAGGCCGTGCCAAGTTTAGGCTTTGGTGATTCTGGATGTTCCCAAGGGTCCAGAATTGTCCCCGGGAAAGCTGTCCTTTTTCTCTTTCTCCGGCTGGAAGTAAACATCTGGCAACCGACTGCCGTAAGCAGGCGTCCTGGGGGAGCCCCCCCCCCCCCGGTTTCCTTTGGGACGCACATTGGTGTCTCACAGAAGAGCCCACATTCCCAATTGGGGGCACACCAGCGTGGAGTGTAAGGTTGTTTAGAACGGCGTACCTTGAGGCCGTGTGAAGGCCGTACAAACGAGAGCTTTCGAGCGAACAGGGCAGCGCTTCGCCATCGTCGTTGCACGTTCACGGAGCTTAATCAAACGAATGCATTTACTTCCTGTGGCTCAAACGCAAGAGAGGAGTTGGAAGGCATCCAGTGCCCTTTGACAGTTGTTACAACGAACGTGAGTGCACGGTGTCTCGTGAAATAAAGCCCTAGCACTGTTGAAGCCCTCCTTTAACGCATGCTTCTTCGCTCCTATGGCACTCTGACGGGGGAAATCTGGACTTTTGCTTGAGGCCGGGGTGGGGCGAGGGCACTCACAGTTCTTGTGCCGGCGAGCTCCCGAGCGCTCCTGCTGAAGCTCCCAGCAAGGAACTGAGAGCAGCAGGCCTCACACGCGTAAACTCAGACTTCTGCTGTCACGAGTAAACTCAGACTTCTTGTGGGAGGCCTTCCGGCAGCAAAGAGAAGGTGGGCGCGAGCAGTGTACTTCAGGCAGCTTAGGACCCGCCACTGTCTCGTTTACCACGGAGGGGAATAAGGTTTAGCCAGGGTCGCCCAGCTTCAAACCGGAGCTCCTATAGGGATCCTCAGCGGTTTCTGATTACCTCAAGGAAACACAACGGGAGGAACAGGGCCCTTCCGTGGAGGCCCGTTTGGGCACAGGGACCTCTGCGTGGGAGCTACTGGGTAAGTGTGGCAGTCCCTTAGGTAGGCCTCAGTGACCGAGGCTCTCTGGCTCACGCCTAGCTCTGTAAAGAAGTGTGGCAAACGTACGTACTGCTCCTCAGGCTGGGCGCACAGCCTAGCTTTCGCTTCTATGAGAGTGCTGTCCCGAGTCTCTTCCTGGAGCCAGTCGTCAGCACGGTGCCTTTTGGCACTGCAGTTCTCTTTCAGTCAAGGAGGCCGTTCGACTGGCAAAGGGAGTCTGCGCAGCACTGCTTTCGCGAGGCTCTTTGACGACTGGGGCACTCAAGCCAGGCAAGCCAGAGAGCAGTACGTTGCCCTTGCTCTGAATGTGAAGAGCTTCCTCCAGGGGCCTGTTTAGGCTAAGGTGCCTCTAGAAGCCAGGAGCCGCCGTTCCGGCACGGAGAGAAGTCACCCTGCGAAATTGGCGAACGAGCTCCTATCCTGTGTGCCCCCAGGAGCGTCGCAGAGTTAAGGCACTCCGTGGTGGAGTCTGGCCTCATGGAAACCACTGCACACCCAACTCCCCCGACGTGAAACGCTGGAACTTACCTTGAGGCCTGAGGTCACCTTTCGTTTGGCCGGAGCTGAACATGTAGTGCCGTGGGAGGAGTTTCTAGCAAGGTATTGCCAGCACGGTTTTCCGCTTTGAGAGAACACGCAGCCTCGGCCCACAACGACAATCCTGCCGTGCAGAGACGTCGGGCCGCTAGTGCTGTTCGGGCAGCTTTGAAGCCAAGCGCACGGCGCCTCCAAACGGGGAGAAAGCGTACTCTCCCATCCGCGTCCCACTTTCAAGCTGAATGACGCAGCATGTTTCTCGCAAGGTTCTGCCGAGCTATCTAGTACAAGGGAGAGAGTGCCTGCCTCTGCCGAGAAAGGTTTTGACGTGGGGATTGCTGGACGTGCGGAAGAGCGTTCCCCAGGCCGTGCCAAGTTTAGGCTTTGGTGATTCTGGATGTTCCCAAGGGTCCAGAATTGTCCCCGGGAAAGCTGTCCTTTTTCTCTTTCTCCGGCTGGAAGTAAACATCTGGCAACCGACTGCCGTAAGCAGGCGTCCTGGGGGAGCCCCCCCCCCCCCGGTTTCCTTTGGGACGCACATTGGTGTCTCACAGAAGAGCCCACATTCCCAATTGGGGGCACACCAGCGTGGAGTGTAAGGTTGTTTAGAACGGCGTACCTTGAGGCCGTGTGAAGGCCGTACAAACGAGAGCTTTCGAGCGAACAGGGCAGCGCTTCGCCATCGTCGTTGCACGTTCACGGAGCTTAATCAAACGAATGCATTTACTTCCTGTGGCTCAAACGCAAGAGAGGAGTTGGAAGGCATCCAGTGCCCTTTGACAGTTGTTACAACGAACGTGAGTGCACGGTGTCTCGTGAAATAAAGCCCTAGCACTGTTGAAGCCCTCCTTTAACGCATGCTTCTTCGCTCCTATGGCACTCTGACGGGGGAAATCTGGACTTTTGCTTGAGGCCGGGGTGGGGCGAGGGCACTCACAGTTCTTGTACCGGCGAGCTCCCGAGCGCTCCTGCTGAAGCTCCCAGCAAGGAACTGAGAGCAGCAGGCCTCACACGCGTAAACTCAGACTTCTGCTGTCACGAGTAAACTCAGACTTCTTGTGGGAGGCCTTCCGGCAGCAAAGAGAAGGTGGGCGCGAGCAGTGTACTTCAGGCAGCTTAGGACCCGCCACTGTCTCGTTTACCACGGAGGGGAATAAGGTTTAGCCAGGGTCGCCCAGCTTCAAACCGGAGCTCCTATAGGGATCCTCAGCGGTTTCTGATTACCTCAAGGAAACACAACGGGAGGAACAGGGCCCTTCCGTGGAGGCCCGTTTGGGCACAGGGACCTCTGCGTGGGAGCTACTGGGTAAGTGTGGCAGTCCCTTAGGTAGGCCTCAGTGACCGAGGCTCTCTGGCTCACGCCTAGCTCTGTAAAGAAGTGTGGCAAACGTACGTACTGCTCCTCAGGCTGGGCGCACAGCCTAGCTTTCGCTTCTATGAGAGTGCTGTCCCGAGTCTCTTCCTGGAGCCAGTCGTCAGCACGGTGCCTTTTGGCACTGCAGTTCTCTTTCAGTCAAGGAGGCCGTTCGACTGGCAAAGGGAGTCTGCGCAGCACTGCTTTCGCGAGGCTCTTTGACGACTGGGGCACTCAAGCCAGGCAAGCCAGAGAGCAGTACGTTGCCCTTGCTCTGAATGTGAAGAGCTTCCTCCAGGGGCCTGTTTAGGCTAAGGTGCCTCTAGAAGCCAGGAGCCGCCGTTCCGGCACGGAGAGAAGTCACCCTGCGAAATTGGCGAACGAGCTCCTATCCTGTGTGCCCCCAGGAGCGTCGCAGAGTTAAGGCACTCCGTGGTGGAGTCTGGCCTCATGGAAACCACTGCACACCCAACTCCCCCGACGTGAAACGCTGGAACTTACCTTGAGGCCTGAGGTCACCTTTCGTTTGGCCGGAGCTGAACATGTAGTGCCGTGGGAGGAGTTTCTAGCAAGGTATTGCCAGCACGGTTTTCCGCTTTGAGAGAACACGCAGCCTCGGCCCACAACGACAATCCTGCCGTGCAGAGACGTCGGGCCGCTAGTGCTGTTCGGGCAGCTTTGAAGCCAAGCGCACGGCGCCTCCAAACGGGGAGAAAGCGTACTCTCCCATCCGCGTCCCACTTTCAAGCTGAATGACGCAGCATGTTTCTCGCAAGGTTCTGCCGAGCTATCTAGTACAAGGGAGAGAGTGCCTGCCTCTGCCGAGAAAGGTTTTGACGTGGGGATTGCTGGACGTGCGGAAGAGCGTTCCCCAGGCCGTGCCAAGTTTAGGCTTTGGTGATTCTGGATGTTCCCAAGGGTCCAGAATTGTCCCCGGGAAAGCTGTCCTTTTTCTCTTTCTCCGGCTGGAAGTAAACATCTGGCAACCGACTGCCGTAAGCAGGCGTCCTGGGGGAGCCCCCCCCCCCCCCGGTTTCCTTTGGGACGCACATTGGTGTCTCACAGAAGAGCCCACATTCCCAATTGGGGGCACACCAGCGTGGAGTGTAAGGTTGTTTAGAACGGCGTACCTTGAGGCCGTGTGAAGGCCGTACAAACGAGAGCTTTCGAGCGAACAGGGCAGCGCTTCGCCATCGTCGTTGCACGTTCACGGAGCTTAATCAAACGAATGCATTTACTTCCTGTGGCTCAAACGCAAGAGAGGAGTTGGAAGGCATCCAGTGCCCTTTGACAGTTGTTACAACGAACGTGAGTGCACGGTGTCTCGTGAAATAAAGCCCTAGCACTGTTGAAGCCCTCCTTTAACGCATGCTTCTTCGCTCCTATGGCACTCTGACGGGGGAAATCTGGACTTTTGCTTGAGGCCGGGGTGGGGCGAGGGCACTCACAGTTCTTGTGCCGGCGAGCTCCCGAGCGCTCCTGCTGAAGCTCCCAGCAAGGAACTGAGAGCAGCAGGCCTCACACGCGTAAACTCAGACTTCTGCTGTCACGAGTAAACTCAGACTTCTTGTGGGAGGCCTTCCGGCAGCAAAGAGAAGGTGGGCGCGAGCAGTGTACTTCAGGCAGCTTAGGACCCGCCACTGTCTCGTTTACCACGGAGGGGAATAAGGTTTAGCCAGGGTCGCCCAGCTTCAAACCGGAGCTCCTATAGGGATCCTCAGCGGTTTCTGATTACCTCAAGGAAACACAACGGGAGGAACAGGGCCCTTCCGTGGAGGCCCGTTTGGGCACAGGGACCTCTGCGTGGGAGCTACTGGGTAAGTGTGGCAGTCCCTTAGGTAGGCCTCAGTGACCGAGGCTCTCTGGCTCACGCCTAGCTCTGTAAAGAAGTGTGGCAAACGTACGTACTGCTCCTCAGGCTGGGCGCACAGCCTAGCTTTCGCTTCTATGAGAGTGCTGTCCCGAGTCTCTTCCTGGAGCCAGTCGTCAGCACGGTGCCTTTTGGCACTGCAGTTCTCTTTCAGTCAAGGAGGCCGTTCGACTGGCAAAGGGAGTCTGCGCAGCACTGCTTTCGCGAGGCTCTTTGACGACTGGGGCACTCAAGCCAGGCAAGCCAGAGAGCAGTACGTTGCCCTTGCTCTGAATGTGAAGAGCTTCCTCCAGGGGCCTGTTTAGGCTAAGGTGCCTCTAGAAGCCAGGAGCCGCCGTTCCGGCACGGAGAGAAGTCACCCTGCGAAATTGGCGAACGAGCTCCTATCCTGTGTGCCCCCAGGAGCGTCGCAGAGTTAAGGCACTCCGTGGTGGAGTCTGGCCTCATGGAAACCACTGCACACCCAACTCCCCCGACGTGAAACGCTGGAACTTACCTTGAGGCCTGAGGTCACCTTTCGTTTGGCCGGAGCTGAACATGTAGTGCCGTGGGAGGAGTTTCTAGCAAGGTATTGCCAGCACGGTTTTCCGCTTTGAGAGAACACGCAGCTCGGCCCACAACGACAATCCTGCCGTGCAGAGACGTCGGGCCGCTAGTGCTGTTCGGGCAGCTTTGAAGCCAAGCGCACGGCGCCTCCAAACGGGGAGAAAGCGTACTCTCCCATCCGCGTCCCACTTTCAAGCTGAATGACGCAGCATGTTTCTCGCAAGGTTCTGCCGAGCTATCTAGTACAAGGGAGAGAGTGCCTGCCTCTGCCGAGAAAGGTTTTGACGTGGGGATTGCTGGACGTGCGGAAGAGCGTTCCCCAGGCCGTGCCAAGTTTAGGCTTTGGTGATTCTGGATGTTCCCAAGGGTCCAGAATTGTCCCCGGGAAAGCTGTCCTTTTTCTCTTTCTCCGGCTGGAAGTAAACATCTGGCAACCGACTGCCGTAAGCAGGCGTCCTGGGGGAGCCCCCCCCCCCCCGGTTTCCTTTGGGACGCACATTGGTGTCTCACAGAAGAGCCCACATTCCCAATTGGGGGCACACCAGCGTGGAGTGTAAGGTTGTTTAGAACGGCGTACCTTGAGGCCGTGTGAAGGCCGTACAAACGAGAGCTTTCGAGCGAACAGGGCAGCGCTTCGCCATCGTCGTTGCACGTTCACGGAGCTTAATCAAACGAATGCATTTACTTCCTGTGGCTCAAACGCAAGAGAGGAGTTGGAAGGCATCCAGTGCCCTTTGACAGTTGTTACAACGAACGTGAGTGCACGGTGTCTCGTGAAATAAAGCCCTAGCACTGTTGAAGCCCTCCTTTAACGCATGCTTCTTCGCTCCTATGGCACTCTGACGGGGGAAATCTGGACTTTTGCTTGAGGCCGGGGTGGGGCGAGGGCACTCACAGTTCTTGTGCCGGCGAGCTCCCGAGCGCTCCTGCTGAAGCTCCCAGCAAGGAACTGAGAGCAGCAGGCCTCACACGCGTAAACTCAGACTTCTGCTGTCACGAGTAAACTCAGACTTCTTGTGGGAGGCCTTCCGGCAGCAAAGAGAAGGTGGGCGCGAGCAGTGTACTTCAGGCAGCTTAGGACCCGCCACTGTCTCGTTTACCACGGAGGGGAATAAGGTTTAGCCAGGGTCGCCCAGCTTCAAACCGGAGCTCCTATAGGGATCCTCAGCGGTTTCTGATTACCTCAAGGAAACACAACGGGAGGAACAGGGCCCTTCCGTGGAGGCCCGTTTGGGCACAGGGACCTCTGCGTGGGAGCTACTGGGTAAGTGTGGCAGTCCCTTAGGTAGGCCTCAGTGACCGAGGCTCTCTGGCTCACGCCTAGCTCTGTAAAGAAGTGTGGCAAACGTACGTACTGCTCCTCAGGCTGGGCGCACAGCCTAGCTTTCGCTTCTATGAGAGTGCTGTCCCGAGTCTCTTCCTGGAGCCAGTCGTCAGCACGGTGCCTTTTGGCACTGCAGTTCTCTTTCAGTCAAGGAGGCCGTTCGACTGGCAAAGGGAGTCTGCGCAGCACTGCTTTCGCGAGGCTCTTTGACGACTGGGGCACTCAAGCCAGGCAAGCCAGAGAGCAGTACGTTGCCCTTGCTCTGAATGTGAAGAGCTTCCTCCAGGGGCCTGTTTAGGCTAAGGTTCCTCTAGAAGCCAGGAGCCGCCGTTCCGGCACGGAGAGAAGTCACCCTGCGAAATTGGCGAACGAGCTCCTATCCTGTGTGCCCCCAGGAGCGTCGCAGAGTTAAGGCACTCCGTGGTGGAGTCTGGCCTCATGGAAACCACTGCACACCCAACTCCCCCGACGTGAAACGCTGGAACTTACCTTGAGGCCTGAGGTCACCTTTCGTTTGGCCGGAGCTGAACATGTAGTGCCGTGGGAGGAGTTTCTAGCAAGGTATTGCCAGCACGGTTTTCCGCTTTGAGAGAACACGCAGCCTCGGCCCACAACGACAATCCTGCCGTGCAGAGACGTCGGGCCGCTAGTGCTGTTCGGGCAGCTTTGAAGCCAAGCGCACGGCGCCTCCAAACGGGGAGAAAGCGTACTCTCCCATCCGCGTCCCACTTTCAAGCTGAATGACGCAGCATGTTTCTCGCAAGGTTCTGCCGAGCTATCTAGTACAAGGGAGAGAGTGCCTGCCTCTGCCGAGAAAGGTTTTGACGTGGGGATTGCTGGACGTGCGGAAGAGCGTTCCCCAGGCCGTGCCAAGTTTAGGCTTTGGTGATTCTGGATGTTCCCAAGGGTCCAGAATTGTCCCCGGGAAAGCTGTCCTTTTTCTCTTTCTCCGGCTGGAAGTAAACATCTGGCAACCGACTGCCGTAAGCAGGCGTCCTGGGGGAGCCCCCCCCCCCCCGGTTTCCTTTGGGACGCACATTGGTTTCTCACAGAAGAGCCCACATTCCCAATTGGGGGCACACCAGCGTGGAGTGTAAGGTTGTTTAGAACGGCGTACCTTGAGGCCGTGTGAAGGCCGTACAAACGAGAGCTTTCGAGCGAACAGGGCAGCGCTTCGCCATCGTCGTTGCACGTTCACGGAGCTTAATCAAACGAATGCATTTACTTCCTGTGGCTCAAACGCAAGAGAGGAGTTGGAAGGCATCCAGTGCCCTTTGACAGTTGTTACAACGAACGTGAGTGCACGGTGTCTCGTGAAATAAAGCCCTAGCACTGTTGAAGCCCTCCTTTAACGCATGCTTCTTCGCTCCTATGGCACTCTGACGGGGGAAATCTGGACTTTTGCTTGAGGCCGGGGTGGGGCGAGGGCACTCACAGTTCTTGTGCCGGCGAGCTCCCGAGCGCTCCTGCTGAAGCTCCCAGCAAGGAACTGAGAGCAGCAGGCCTCACACGCGTAAACTCAGACTTCTGCTGTCACGAGTAAACTCAGACTTCTTGTGGGAGGCCTTCCGGCAGCAAAGAGAAGGTGGGCGCGAGCAGTGTACTTCAGGCAGCTTAGGACCCGCCACTGTCTCGTTTACCACGGAGGGGAATAAGGTTTAGCCAGGGTCGCCCAGCT
The DNA here is from genome assembly GCF_964374135.1 of Grampus griseus. Taxonomy (NCBI): domain Eukaryota; kingdom Metazoa; phylum Chordata; class Mammalia; order Artiodactyla; family Delphinidae; genus Grampus; species Grampus griseus. The sequence continues at coordinate 13,949 of NW_028132611.1, read as the reverse complement.
TCAAACCGGAGCTCCTATAGGGATCCTCAGCGGTTTCTGATTACCTCAAGGAAACACAACGGGAGGAACAGGGCCCTTCCGTGGAGGCCCGTTTGGGCACAGGGACCTCTGCGTGGGAGCTACTGGGTAAGTGTGGCAGTCCCTTAGGTAGGCCTCAGTGACCGAGGCTCTCTGGCTCACGCCTAGCTCTGTAAAGAAGTGTGGCAAACGTACGTACTGCTCCTCAGGCTGGGCGCACAGCCTAGCTTTCGCTTCTATGAGAGTGCTGTCCCGAGTCTCTTCCTGGAGCCAGTCGTCAGCACGGTGCCTTTTGGCACTGCAGTTCTCTTTCAGTCAAGGAGGCCGTTCGACTGGCAAAGGGAGTCTGCGCAGCACTGCTTTCGCGAGGCTCTTTGACGACTGGGGCACTCAAGCCAGGCAAGCCAGAGAGCAGTACGTTGCCCTTGCTCTGAATGTGAAGAGCTTCCTCCAGGGGCCTGTTTAGGCTAAGGTGCCTCTAGAAGCCAGGAGCCGCCGTTCCGGCACGGAGAGAAGTCACCCTGCGAAATTGGCGAACGAGCTCCTATCCTGTGTGCCCCCAGGAGCGTCGCAGAGTTAAGGCACTCCGTGGTGGAGTCTGGCCTCATGGAAACCACTGCACACCCAACTCCCCCGACGTGAAACGCTGGAACTTACCTTGAGGCCTGAGGTCACCTTTCGTTTGGCCGGAGCTGAACATGTAGTGCCGTGGGAGGAGTTTCTAGCAAGGTATTGCCAGCACGGTTTTCCGCTTTGAGAGAACACGCAGCCTCGGCCCACAACGACAATCCTGCCGTGCAGAGACGTCGGGCCGCTAGTGCTGTTCGGGCAGCTTTGAAGCCAAGCGCACGGCGCCTCCAAACGGGGAGAAAGCGTACTCTCCCATCCGCGTCCCACTTTCAAGCTGAATGACGCAGCATGTTTCTCGCAAGGTTCTGCCGAGCTATCTAGTACAAGGGAGAGAGTGCCTGCCTCTGCCGAGAAAGGTTTTGACGTGGGGATTGCTGGACGTGCGGAAGAGCGTTCCCCAGGCCGTGCCAAGTTTAGGCTTTGGTGATTCTGGATGTTCCCAAGGGTCCAGAATTGTCCCCGGGAAAGCTGTCCTTTTTCTCTTTCTCCGGCTGGAAGTAAACATCTGGCAACCGACTGCCGTAAGCAGGCGTCCTGGGGGAGCCCCCCCCCCCCCCGGTTTCCTTTGGGACGCACATTGGTGTCTCACAGAAGAGCCCACATTCCCAATTGGGGGCACACCAGCGTGGAGTGTAAGGTTGTTTAGAACGGCGTACCTTGAGGCCGTGTGAAGGCCGTACAAACGAGAGCTTTCGAGCGAACAGGGCAGCGCTTCGCCATCGTCGTTGCACGTTCACGGAGCTTAATCAAACGAATGCATTTACTTCCTGTGGCTCAAACGCAAGAGAGGAGTTGGAAGGCATCCAGTGCCCTTTGACAGTTGTTACAACGAACGTGAGTGCACGGTGTCTCGTGAAATAAAGCCCTAGCACTGTTGAAGCCCTCCTTTAACGCATGCTTCTTCGCTCCTATGGCACTCTGACGGGGGAAATCTGGACTTTTGCTTGAGGCCGGGGTGGGGCGAGGGCACTCACAGTTCTTGTGCCGGCGAGCTCCCGAGCGCTCCTGCTGAAGCTCCCAGCAAGGAACTGAGAGCAGCAGGCCTCACACGCGTAAACTCAGACTTCTGCTGTCACGAGTAAACTCAGACTTCTTGTGGGAGGCCTTCCGGCAGCAAAGAGAAGGTGGGCGCGAGCAGTGTACTTCAGGCAGCTTAGGACCCGCCACTGTCTCGTTTACCACGGAGGGGAATAAGGTTTAGCCAGGGTCGCCCAGCTTCAAACCGGAGCTCCTATAGGGATCCTCAGCGGTTTCTGATTACCTCAAGGAAACACAACGGGAGGAACAGGGCCCTTCCGTGGAGGCCCGTTTGGGCACAGGGACCTCTGCGTGGGAGCTACTGGGTAAGTGTGGCAGTCCCTTAGGTAGGCCTCAGTGACCGAGGCTCTCTGGCTCACGCCTAGCTCTGTAAAGAAGTGTGGCAAACGTACGTACTGCTCCTCAGGCTGGGCGCACAGCCTAGCTTTCGCTTCTATGAGAGTGCTGTCCCGAGTCTCTTCCTGGAGCCAGTCGTCAGCACGGTGCCTTTTGGCACTGCAGTTCTCTTTCAGTCAAGGAGGCCGTTCGACTGGCAAAGGGAGTCTGCGCAGCACTGCTTTCGCGAGGCTCTTTGACGACTGGGGCACTCAAGCCAGGCAAGCCAGAGAGCAGTACGTTGCCCTTGCTCTGAATGTGAAGAGCTTCCTCCAGGGGCCTGTTTAGGCTAAGGTGCCTCTAGAAGCCAGGAGCCGCCGTTCCGGCACGGAGAGAAGTCACCCTGCGAAATTGGCGAACGAGCTCCTATCCTGTGTGCCCCCAGGAGCGTCGCAGAGTTAAGGCACTCCGTGGTGGAGTCTGGCCTCATGGAAACCACTGCACACCCAACTCCCCCGACGTGAAACGCTGGAACTTACCTTGAGGCCTGAGGTCACCTTTCGTTTGGCCGGAGCTGAACATGTAGTGCCGTGGGAGGAGTTTCTAGCAAGGTATTGCCAGCACGGTTTTCCGCTTTGAGAGAACACGCAGCCTCGGCCCACAACGACAATCCTGCCGTGCAGAGACGTCGGGCCGCTAGTGCTGTTCGGGCAGCTTTGAAGCCAAGCGCACGGCGCCTCCAAACGGGGAGAAAGCGTACTCTCCCATCCGCGTCCCACTTTCAAGCTGAATGACGCAGCATGTTTCTCGCAAGGTTCTGCCGAGCTATCTAGTACAAGGGAGAGAGTGCCTGCCTCTGCCGAGAAAGGTTTTGACGTGGGGATTGCTGGACGTGCGGAAGAGCGTTCCCCAGGCCGTGCCAAGTTTAGGCTTTGGTGATTCTGGATGTTCCCAAGGGTCCAGAATTGTCCCCGGGAAAGCTGTCCTTTTTCTCTTTCTCCGGCTGGAAGTAAACATCTGGCAACCGACTGCCGTAAGCAGGCGTCCTGGGGGAGCCCCCCCCCCCCCGGTTTCCTTTGGGACGCACATTGGTGTCTCACAGAAGAGCCCACATTCCCAATTGGGGGCACACCAGCGTGGAGTGTAAGGTTGTTTAGAACGGCGTACCTTGAGGCCGTGTGAAGGCCGTACAAACGAGAGCTTTCGAGCGAACAGGGCAGCGCTTCGCCATCGTCGTTGCACGTTCACGGAGCTTAATCAAACGAATGCATTTACTTCCTGTGGCTCAAACGCAAGAGAGGAGTTGGAAGGCATCCAGTGCCCTTTGACAGTTGTTACAACGAACGTGAGTGCACGGTGTCTCGTGAAATAAAGCCCTAGCACTGTTGAAGCCCTCCTTTAACGCATGCTTCTTCGCTCCTATGGCACTCTGACGGGGGAAATCTGGACTTTTGCTTGAGGCCGGGGTGGGGCGAGGGCACTCACAGTTCTTGTGCCGGCGAGCTCCCGAGCGCTCCTGCTGAAGCTCCCAGCAAGGAACTGAGAGCAGCAGGCCTCACACGCGTAAACTCAGACTTCTGCTGTCACGAGTAAACTCAGACTTCTTGTGGGAGGCCTTCCGGCAGCAAAGAGAAGGTGGGCGCGAGCAGTGTACTTCAGGCAGCTTAGGACCCGCCACTGTCTCGTTTACCACGGAGGGGAATAAGGTTTAGCCAGGGTCGCCCAGCTTCAAACCGGAGCTCCTATAGGGATCCTCAGCGGTTTCTGATTACCTCAAGGAAACACAACGGGAGGAACAGGGCCCTTCCGTGGAGGCCCGTTTGGGCACAGGGACCTCTGCGTGGGAGCTACTGGGTAAGTGTGGCAGTCCCTTAGGTAGGCCTCAGTGACCGAGGCTCTCTGGCTCACGCCTAGCTCTGTAAAGAAGTGTGGCAAACGTACGTACTGCTCCTCAGGCTGGGCGCACAGCCTAGCTTTCGCTTCTATGAGAGTGCTGTCCCGAGTCTCTTCCTGGAGCCAGTCGTCAGCACGGTGCCTTTTGGCACTGCAGTTCTCTTTCAGTCAAGGAGGCCGTTCGACTGGCAAAGGGAGTCTGCGCAGCACTGCTTTCGCGAGGCTCTTTGACGACTGGGGCACTCAAGCCAGGCAAGCCAGAGAGCAGTACGTTGCCCTTGCTCTGAATGTGAAGAGCTTCCTCCAGGGGCCTGTTTAGGCTAAGGTTCCTCTAGAAGCCAGGAGCCGCCGTTCCGGCACGGAGAGAAGTCACCCTGCGAAATTGGCGAACGAGCTCCTATCCTGTGTGCCCCCAGGAGCGTCGCAGAGTTAAGGCACTCCGTGGTGGAGTCTGGCCTCATGGAAACCACTGCACACCCAACTCCCCCGACGTGAAACGCTGGAACTTACCTTGAGGCCTGAGGTCACCTTTCGTTTGGCCGGAGCTGAACATGTAGTGCCGTGGGAGGAGTTTCTAGCAAGGTATTGCCAGCACGGTTTTCCGCTTTGAGAGAACACGCAGCCTCGGCCCACAACGACAATCCTGCCGTGCAGAGACGTCGGGCCGCTAGTGCTGTTCGGGCAGCTTTGAAGCCAAGCGCACGGCGCCTCCAAACGGGGAGAAAGCGTACTCTCCCATCCGCGTCCCACTTTCAAGCTGAATGACGCAGCATGTTTCTCGCAAGGTTCTGCCGAGCTATCTAGTACAAGGGAGAGAGTGCCTGCCTCTGCCGAGAAAGGTTTTGACGTGGGGATTGCTGGACGTGCGGAAGAGCGTTCCCCAGGCCGTGCCAAGTTTAGGCTTTGGTGATTCTGGATGTTCCCAAGGGTCCAGAATTGTCCCCGGGAAAGCTGTCCTTTTTCTCTTTCTCCGGCTGGAAGTAAACATCTGGCAACCGACTGCCGTAAGCAGGCGTCCTGGGGGAGCCCCCCCCCCCCCGGTTTCCTTTGGGACGCACATTGGTTTCTCACAGAAGAGCCCACATTCCCAATTGGGGGCACACCAGCGTGGAGTGTAAGGTTGTTTAGAACGGCGTACCTTGAGGCCGTGTGAAGGCCGTACAAACGAGAGCTTTCGAGCGAACAGGGCAGCGCTTCGCCATCGTCGTTGCACGTTCACGGAGCTTAATCAAACGAATGCATTTACTTCCTGTGGCTCAAACGCAAGAGAGGAGTTGGAAGGCATCCAGTGCCCTTTGACAGTTGTTACAACGAACGTGAGTGCACGGTGTCTCGTGAAATAAAGCCCTAGCACTGTTGAAGCCCTCCTTTAACGCATGCTTCTTCGCTCCTATGGCACTCTGACGGGGGAAATCTGGACTTTTGCTTGAGGCCGGGGTGGGGCGAGGGCACTCACAGTTCTTGTGCCGGCGAGCTCCCGAGCGCTCCTGCTGAAGCTCCCAGCAAGGAACTGAGAGCAGCAGGCCTCACACGCGTAAACTCAGACTTCTGCTGTCACGAGTAAACTCAGACTTCTTGTGGGAGGCCTTCCGGCAGCAAAGAGAAGGTGGGCGCGAGCAGTGTACTTCAGGCAGCTTAGGACCCGCCACTGTCTCGTTTACCACGGAGGGGAATAAGGTTTAGCCAGGGTCGCCCAGCTTCAAACCGGAGCTCCTATAGGGATCCTCAGCGGTTTCTGATTACCTCAAGGAAACACAACGGGAGGAACAGGGCCCTTCCGTGGAGGCCCGTTTGGGCACAGGGACCTCTGCGTGGGAGCTACTGGGTAAGTGTGGCAGTCCCTTAGGTAGGCCTCAGTGACCGAGGCTCTCTGGCTCACGCCTAGCTCTGTAAAGAAGTGTGGCAAACGTACGTACTGCTCCTCAGGCTGGGCGCACAGCCTAGCTTTCGCTTCTATGAGAGTGCTGTCCCGAGTCTCTTCCTGGAGCCAGTCGTCAGCACGGTGCCTTTTGGCACTGCAGTTCTCTTTCAGTCAAGGAGGCCGTTCGACTGGCAAAGGGAGTCTGCGCAGCACTGCTTTCGCGAGGCTCTTTGACGACTGGGGCACTCAAGCCAGGCAAGCCAGAGAGCAGTACGTTGCCCTTGCTCTGAATGTGAAGAGCTTCCTCCAGGGGCCTGTTTAGGCTAAGGTGCCTCTAGAAGCCAGGAGCCGCCGTTCCGGCACGGAGAGAAGTCACCCTGCGAAATTGGCGAACGAGCTCCTATCCTGTGTGCCCCCAGGAGCGTCGCAGAGTTAAGGCACTCCGTGGTGGAGTCTGGCCTCATGGAAACCACTGCACACCCAACTCCCCCGACGTGAAACGCTGGAACTTACCTTGAGGCCTGAGGTCACCTTTCGTTTGGCCGGAGCTGAACATGTAGTGCCGTGGGAGGAGTTTCTAGCAAGGTATTGCCAGCACGGTTTTCCGCTTTGAGAGAACACGCAGCCTCGGCCCACAACGACAATCCTGCCGTGCAGAGACGTCGGGCCGCTAGTGCTGTTCGGGCAGCTTTGAAGCCAAGCGCACGGCGCCTCCAAACGGGGAGAAAGCGTACTCTCCCATCCGCGTCCCACTTTCAAGCTGAATGACGCAGCATGTTTCTCGCAAGGTTCTGCCGAGCTATCTAGTACAAGGGAGAGAGTGCCTGCCTCTGCCGAGAAAGGTTTTGACGTGGGGATTGCTGGACGTGCGGAAGAGCGTTCCCCAGGCCGTGCCAAGTTTAGGCTTTGGTGATTCTGGATGTTCCCAAGGGTCCAGAATTGTCCCCGGGAAAGCTGTCCTTTTTCTCTTTCTCCGGCTGGAAGTAAACATCTGGCAACCGACTGCCGTAAGCAGGCGTCCTGGGGGAGCCCCCCCCCCCCCGGTTTCCTTTGGGACGCACATTGGTGTCTCACAGAAGAGCCCACATTCCCAATTGGGGGCACACCAGCGTGGAGTGTAAGGTTGTTTAGAACGGCGTACCTTGAGGCCGTGTGAAGGCCGTACAAACGAGAGCTTTCGAGCGAACAGGGCAGCGCTTCGCCATCGTCGTTGCACGTTCACGGAGCTTAATCAAACGAATGCATTTACTTCCTGTGGCTCAAACGCAAGAGAGGAGTTGGAAGGCATCCAGTGCCCTTTGACAGTTGTTACAACGAACGTGAGTGCACGGTGTCTCGTGAAATAAAGCCCTAGCACTGTTGAAGCCCTCCTTTAACGCATGCTTCTTCGCTCCTATGGCACTCTGACGGGGGAAATCTGGACTTTTGCTTGAGGCCGGGGTGGGGCGAGGGCACTCACAGTTCTTGTGCCGGCGAGCTCCCGAGCGCTCCTGCTGAAGCTCCCAGCAAGGAACTGAGAGCAGCAGGCCTCACACGCGTAAACTCAGACTTCTGCTGTCACGAGTAAACTCAGACTTCTTGTGGGAGGCCTTCCGGCAGCAAAGAGAAGGTGGGCGCGAGCAGTGTACTTCAGGCAGCTTAGGACCCGCCACTGTCTCGTTTACCACGGAGGGGAATAAGGTTTAGCCAGGGTCGCCCAGCTTCAAACCGGAGCTCCTATAGGGATCCTCAGCGGTTTCTGATTACCTCAAGGAAACACAACGGGAGGAACAGGGCCCTTCCGTGGAGGCCCGTTTGGGCACAGGGACCTCTGCGTGGGAGCTACTGGGTAAGTGTGGCAGTCCCTTAGGTAGGCCTCAGTGACCGAGGCTCTCTGGCTCACGCCTAGCTCTGTAAAGAAGTGTGGCAAACGTACGTACTGCTCCTCAGGCTGGGCGCACAGCCTAGCTTTCGCTTCTATGAGAGTGCTGTCCCGAGTCTCTTCCTGGAGCCAGTCGTCAGCACGGTGCCTTTTGGCACTGCAGTTCTCTTTCAGTCAAGGAGGCCGTTCGACTGGCAAAGGGAGTCTGCGCAGCACTGCTTTCGCGAGGCTCTTTGACGACTGGGGCACTCAAGCCAGGCAAGCCAGAGAGCAGTACGTTGCCCTTGCTCTGAATGTGAAGAGCTTCCTCCAGGGGCCTGTTTAGGCTAAGGTGCCTCTAGAAGCCAGGAGCCGCCGTTCCGGCACGGAGAGAAGTCACCCTGCGAAATTGGCGAACGAGCTCCTATCCTGTGTGCCCCCAGGAGCGTCGCAGAGTTAAGGCACTCCGTGGTGGAGTCTGGCCTCATGGAAACCACTGCACACCCAACTCCCCCGACGTGAAACGCTGGAACTTACCTTGAGGCCTGAGGTCACCTTTCGTTTGGCCGGAGCTGAACATGTAGTGCCGTGGGAGGAGTTTCTAGCAAGGTATTGCCAGCACGGTTTTCCGCTTTGAGAGAACACGCAGCCTCGGCCCACAACGACAATCCTGCCGTGCAGAGACGTCGGGCCGCTAGTGCTGTTCGGGCAGCTTTGAAGCCAAGCGCACGGCGCCTCCAAACGGGGAGAAAGCGTACTCTCCCATCCGCGTCCCACTTTCAAGCTGAATGACGCAGCATGTTTCTCGCAAGGTTCTGCCGAGCTATCTAGTACAAGGGAGAGAGTGCCTGCCTCTGCCGAGAAAGGTTTTGACGTGGGGATTGCTGGACGTGCGGAAGAGCGTTCCCCAGGCCGTGCCAAGTTTAGGCTTTGGTGATTCTGGATGTTCCCAAGGGTCCAGAATTGTCCCCGGGAAAGCTGTCCTTTTTCTCTTTCTCCGGCTGGAAGTAAACATCTGGCAACCGACTGCCGTAAGCAGGCGTCCTGGGGGAGCCCCCCCCCCCCCGGTTTCCTTTGGGACGCACATTGGTGTCTCACAGAAGAGCCCACATTCCCAATTGGGGGCACACCAGCGTGGAGTGTAAGGTTGTTTAGAACGGCGTACCTTGAGGCCGTGTGAAGGCCGTACAAACGAGAGCTTTCGAGCGAACAGGGCAGCGCTTCGCCATCGTCGTTGCACGTTCACGGAGCTTAATCAAACGAATGCATTTACTTCCTGTGGCTCAAACGCAAGAGAGGAGTTGGAAGGCATCCAGTGCCCTTTGACAGTTGTTACAACGAACGTGAGTGCACGGTGTCTCGTGAAATAAAGCCCTAGCACTGTTGAAGCCCTCCTTTAACGCATGCTTCTTCGCTCCTATGGCACTCTGACGGGGGAAATCTGGACTTTTGCTTGAGGCCGGGGTGGGGCGAGGGCACTCACAGTTCTTGTGCCGGCGAGCTCCCGAGCGCTCCTGCTGAAGCTCCCAGCAAGGAACTGAGAGCAGCAGGCCTCACACGCGTAAACTCAGACTTCTGCTGTCACGAGTAAACTCAGACTTCTTGTGGGAGGCCTTCCGGCAGCAAAGAGAAGGTGGGCGCGAGCAGTGTACTTCAGGCAGCTTAGGACCCGCCACTGTCTCGTTTACCACGGAGGGGAATAAGGTTTAGCCAGGGTCGCCCAGCTTCAAACCGGAGCTCCTATAGGGATCCTCAGCGGTTTCTGATTACCTCAAGGAAACACAACGGGAGGAACAGGGCCCTTCCGTGGAGGCCCGTTTGGGCACAGGGACCTCTGCGTGGGAGCTACTGGGTAAGTGTGGCAGTCCCTTAGGTAGGCCTCAGTGACCGAGGCTCTCTGGCTCACGCCTAGCTCTGTAAAGAAGTGTGGCAAACGTACGTACTGCTCCTCAGGCTGGGCGCACAGCCTAGCTTTCGCTTCTATGAGAGTGCTGTCCCGAGTCTCTTCCTGGAGCCAGTCGTCAGCACGGTGCCTTTTGGCACTGCAGTTCTCTTTCAGTCAAGGAGGCCGTTCGACTGGCAAAGGGAGTCTGCGCAGCACTGCTTTCGCGAGGCTCTTTGACGACTGGGGCACTCAAGCCAGGCAAGCCAGAGAGCAGTACGTTGCCCTTGCTCTGAATGTGAAGAGCTTCCTCCAGGGGCCTGTTTAGGCTAAGGTGCCTCTAGAAGCCAGGAGCCGCCGTTCCGGCACGGAGAGAAGTCACCCTGCGAAATTGGCGAACGAGCTCCTATCCTGTGTGCCCCCAGGAGCGTCGCAGAGTTAAGGCACTCCGTGGTGGAGTCTGGCCTCATGGAAACCACTGCACACCCAACTCCCCCGACGTGAAACGCTGGAACTTACCTTGAGGCCTGAGGTCACCTTTCGTTTGGCCGGAGCTGAACATGTAGTGCCGTGGGAGGAGTTTCTAGCAAGGTATTGCCAGCACGGTTTTCCGCTTTGAGAGAACACGCAGCCTCGGCCCACAACGACAATCCTGCCGTGCAGAGACGTCGGGCCGCTAGTGCTGTTCGGGCAGCTTTGAAGCCAAGCGCACGGCGCCTCCAAACGGGGAGAAAGCGTACTCTCCCATCCGCGTCCCACTTTCAAGCTGAATGACGCAGCATGTTTCTCGCAAGGTTCTGCCGAGCTATCTAGTACAAGGGAGAGAGTGCCTGCCTCTGCCGAGAAAGGTTTTGACGTGGGGATTGCTGGACGTGCGGAAGAGCGTTCCCCAGGCCGTGCCAAGTTTAGGCTTTGGTGATTCTGGATGTTCCCAAGGGTCCAGAATTGTCCCCGGGAAAGCTGTCCTTTTTCTCTTTCTCCGGCTGGAAGTAAACATCTGGCAACCGACTGCCGTAAGCAGGCGTCCTGGGGGAGCCCCCCCCCCCCCGGTTTCCTTTGGGACGCACATTGGTGTCTCACAGAAGAGCCCACATTCCCAATTGGGGGCACACCAGCGTGGAGTGTAAGGTTGTTTAGAACGGCGTACCTTGAGGCCGTGTGAAGGCCGTACAAACGAGAGCTTTCGAGCGAACAGGGCAGCGCTTCGCCATCGTCGTTGCACGTTCACGGAGCTTAATCAAACGAATGCATTTACTTCCTGTGGCTCAAACGCAAGAGAGGAGTTGGAAGGCATCCAGTGCCCTTTGACAGTTGTTACAACGAACGTGAGTGCACGGTGTCTCGTGAAATAAAGCCCTAGCACTGTTGAAGCCCTCCTTTAACGCATGCTTCTTCGCTCCTATGGCACTCTGACGGGGGAAATCTGGACTTTTGCTTGAGGCCGGGGTGGGGCGAGGGCACTCACAGTTCTTGTGCCGGCGAGCTCCCGAGCGCTCCTGCTGAAGCTCCCAGCAAGGAACTGAGAGCAGCAGGCCTCACACGCGTAAACTCAGACTTCTGCTGTCACGAGTAAACTCAGACTTCTTGTGGGAGGCCTTCCGGCAGCAAAGAGAAGGTGGGCGCGAGCAGTGTACTTCAGGCAGCTTAGGACCCGCCACTGTCTCGTTTACCACGGAGGGGAATAAGGTTTAGCCAGGGTCGCCCAGCTTCAAACCGGAGCTCCTATAGGGATCCTCAGCGGTTTCTGATTACCTCAAGGAAACACAACGGGAGGAACAGGGCCCTTCCGTGGAGGCCCGTTTGGGCACAGGGACCTCTGCGTGGGAGCTACTGGGTAAGTGTGGCAGTCCCTTAGGTAGGCCTCAGTGACCGAGGCTCTCTGGCTCACGCCTAGCTCTGTAAAGAAGTGTGGCAAACGTACGTACTGCTCCTCAGGCTGGGCGCACAGCCTAGCTTTCGCTTCTATGAGAGTGCTGTCCCGAGTCTCTTCCTGGAGCCAGTCGTCAGCACGGTGCCTTTTGGCACTGCAGTTCTCTTTCAGTCAAGGAGGCCGTTCGACTGGCAAAGGGAGTCTGCGCAGCACTGCTTTCGCGAGGCTCTTTGACGACTGGGGCACTCAAGCCAGGCAAGCCAGAGAGCAGTACGTTGCCCTTGCTCTGAATGTGAAGAGCTTCCTCCAGGGGCCTGTTTAGGCTAAGGTGCCTCTAGAAGCCAGGAGCCGCCGTTCCGGCACGGAGAGAAGTCACCCTGCGAAATTGGCGAACGAGCTCCTATCCTGTGTGCCCCCAGGAGCGTCGCAGAGTTAAGGCACTCCGTGGTGGAGTCTGGCCTCATGGAAACCACTGCACACCCAACTCCCCCGACGTGAAACGCTGGAACTTACCTTGAGGCCTGAGGTCACCTTTCGTTTGGCCGGAGCTGAACATGTAGTGCCGTGGGAGGAGTTTCTAGCAAGGTATTGCCAGCACGGTTTTCCGCTTTGAGAGAACACGCAGCCTCGGCCCACAACGACAATCCTGCCGTGCAGAGACGTCGGGCCGCTAGTGCTGTTCGGGCAGCTTTGAAGCCAAGCGCACGGCGCCTCCAAACGGGGAGAAAGCGTACTCTCCCATCCGCGTCCCACTTTCAAGCTGAATGACGCAGCATGTTTCTCGCAAGGTTCTGCCGAGCTATCTAGTACAAGGGAGAGAGTGCCTGCCTCTGCCGAGAAAGGTTTTGACGTGGGGATTGCTGGACGTGCGGAAGAGCGTTCCCCAGGCCGTGCCAAGTTTAGGCTTTGGTGATTCTGGATGTTCCCAAGGGTCCAGAATTGTCCCCGGGAAAGCTGTCCTTTTTCTCTTTCTCCGGCTGGAAGTAAACATCTGGCAACCGACTGCCGTAAGCAGGCGTCCTGGGGGAGCCCCCCCCCCCCCGGTTTCCTTTGGGACGCACATTGGTGTCTCACAGAAGAGCCCACATTCCCAATTGGGGGCACACCAGCGTGGAGTGTAAGGTTGTTTAGAACGGCGTACCTTGAGGCCGTGTGAAGGCCGTACAAACGAGAGCTTTCGAGCGAACAGGGCAGCGCTTCGCCATCGTCGTTGCACGTTCACGGAGCTTAATCAAACGAATGCATTTACTTCCTGTGGCTCAAACGCAAGAGAGGAGTTGGAAGGCATCCAGTGCCCTTTGACAGTTGTTACAACGAACGTGAGTGCACGGTGTCTCGTGAAATAAAGCCCTAGCACTGTTGAAGCCCTCCTTTAACGCATGCTTCTTCGCTCCTATGGCACTCTGACGGGGGAAATCTGGACTTTTGCTTGAGGCCGGGGTGGGGCGAGGGCACTCACAGTTCTTGTGCCGGCGAGCTCCCGAGCGCTCCTGCTGAAGCTCCCAGCAAGGAACTGAGAGCAGCAGGCCTCACACGCGTAAACTCAGACTTCTGCTGTCACGAGTAAACTCAGACTTCTTGTGGGAGGCCTTCCGGCAGCAAAGAGAAGGTGGGCGCGAGCAGTGTACTTCAGGCAGCTTAGGACCCGCCACTGTCTCGTTTACCACGGAGGGGAATAAGGTTTAGCCAGGGTCGCCCAGCTTCAAACCGGAGCTCCTATAGGGATCCTCAGCGGTTTCTGATTACCTCAAGGAAACACAACGGGAGGAACAGGGCCCTTCCGTGGAGGCCCGTTTGGGCACAGGGACCTCTGCGTGGGAGCTACTGGGTAAGTGTGGCAGTCCCTTAGGTAGGCCTCAGTGACCGAGGCTCTCTGGCTCACGCCTAGCTCTGTAAAGAAGTGTGGCAAACGTACGTACTGCTCCTCAGGCTGGGCGCACAGCCTAGCTTTCGCTTCTATGAGAGTGCTGTCCCGAGTCTCTTCCTGGAGCCAGTCGTCAGCACGGTGCCTTTTGGCACTGCAGTTCTCTTTCAGTCAAGGAGGCCGTTCGACTGGCAAAGGGAGTCTGCGCAGCACTGCTTTCGCGAGGCTCTTTGACGACTGGGGCACTCAAGCCAGGCAAGCCAGAGAGCAGTACGTTGCCCTTGCTCTGAATGTGAAGAGCTTCCTCCAGGGGCCTGTTTAGGCTAAGGTGCCTCTAGAAGCCAGGAGCCGCCGTTCCGGCACGGAGAGAAGTCACCCTGCGAAATTGGCGAACGAGCTCCTATCCTGTGTGCCCCCAGGAGCGTCGCAGAGTTAAGGCACTCCGTGGTGGAGTCTGGCCTCATGGAAACCACTGCACACCCAACTCCCCCGACGTGAAACGCTGGAACTTACCTTGAGGCCTGAGGTCACCTTTCGTTTGGCCGGAGCTGAACATGTAGTGCCGTGGGAGGAGTTTCTAGCAAGGTATTGCCAGCACGGTTTTCCGCTTTGAGAGAACACGCAGCCTCGGCCCACAACGACAATCCTGCCGTGCAGAGACGTCGGGCCGCTAGTGCTGTTCGGGCAGCTTTGAAGCCAAGCGCACGGCGCCTCCAAACGGGGAGAAAGCGTACTCTC